>NW_007728162.1:4677-5324 GCF_000696425.1 Galeopterus variegatus | reverse complement strand
CTCCCTCCGGTGTGATTCACCCTTACAATGTCTCTTAAACAACATTACCACCCTATCTCTCAAGCCTGACATCAAACCCAAACTCCTCACTAAATTTTGCACACAAGATTGGCCTTATTATCCCTTAGATAACCAAAATAAGTGGCCCCCTGAGGGCACACTCGATCCCAACATTCTCCAGGACCTTGTTAATTACTGCCAGCACTGAGAAAGTGGAAAGAGATTCCATATGTTGAGGCTTTCTGCCTTCTTGCTCAAAATCCCTCTCTCTGTCTCACCTGTTCTCCTTCCCAGGTTCTCCTCGCATCCAAACCCCCTTCGTCCTCACTGCCTCCACTAACCCTCTACTTCTGATAATTTTGACCCTGTGGACAAACCCCCTCTGCACAGGTTTCCTTCTCCTGTAACTTCCTCTGCTCCCCAACCCCCTCAGTTAACTCAGCTCCATCCGTCTCCTGTGCCCGGCTGGCCGGCCAGTAAACAGCCCTGGTCTCCGGGACAGCCACTGCGGGGTGAGGGGCCCCCTAGTCAGCCTATTCTCCCTCCTGCCTCTTCCTCCCCTGTTTCTTCCAGCCCCTCTTCACCACCATTTCCTGTTCCCCAACCCCCACAGGCAGCTCCGCCGCCATCTTCTTTTCCTCCGTCGC
>NW_007728162.1:0-206 GCF_000696425.1 Galeopterus variegatus | reverse complement strand
CCATACTGGTCATGTCGGATCCATGATCCGCAGGTGCCGCAATATATCAACCAAATCTTTCAGCGGGTTGGGAACAGGCGGGACGGGTACACATTTCGATTATTCATTCATGACCCATGGAACCCCAGATGGGCTGGGGTAGTTACTGGATCTTTCTACTGCGACGTCGGGGTCGGTTCTCTCCCCTGCGGACAATTTGAAATCTC
>NW_007728161.1:328940-329623 GCF_000696425.1 Galeopterus variegatus | reverse complement strand
TTTGCATCTGTTTCAAACTTTTGGAATAGTTTGTAAAGAATTGGTGTCAATTCCTCTTTGAATGTTTGGTAAAATTCTGCTGTGAATCTATCTGGTCCTGGGCTTTTCTTTGTTGGGAGCTTTCTGCTAACAGCTTCAATCTCCTTAATTGTTATTGGTCTGTTCAGATTTTCTACATCTTCCTTGTCAGTTTTGGTAGCTTGTGTGTGTCCAGAAATTTGTCCATTTCCTCTAGATTTTCAAACTTGTTGGCGTATAGTTGTTTATAGTAGTCTTGAATGATTCCTTGTATTTCAGATGGATCAGTTGTATTATCGCTTTTTTCTTTTCTAATTTTTGTTATTTGAATCTTCTCTCTTCTTTGTTTTTGTTAGCCATGCTAATGGTTTATCAATTTTATTTATCTTTTCAAAAAACCAACTTTTTGATTCGTTGATCTTTTGTATTGTTTTTTGGGTTTCAATTTCATTAAGTTCTGCTCTGATCTTGATGATTTCTTTCCTTCTGCTAACTTTAGGTTTGGATTGTTCTTGTTTTTCTAGTTCTTTAAGGCGCATTATTAGATTGTTCACTTGCCATCTTTCCATGTTTATTAGATAAGCATTTAATGCAATAAATTTCCCCCTTAGTACTGCCTTTGCTGTATCCCACAAGTTTTGGTATGATGTATCATTATTTTCATT
>NW_007728161.1:320013-328106 GCF_000696425.1 Galeopterus variegatus | reverse complement strand
ACTCCCTTGAGAATTTCTTGTAAGTGTGGTTGTGTAGTAGCAAACTCCTGCAGTTTTTGTTTGTCTGAGAAATATACTATTTGCCCTTCATTTCGGAAGGACAGCCTTGCATGGTAGAGTATTCTCGGCTGGCAATCTTTGTCTTTTAGTATTTTGAATATATCATCCCATTCCTTTCTAGCTTTTAGGGTTTGTGCTGAGAACTCTGAAGTTAACCTGATTGGGGCTCCCTTATAGGTGATTTGACGCTTCTCTCTTACAGCTTTTAAGATTCTCTCTTTGTCTTTGAGTTTTGCCAATTTGACTATAACATGTCTTGGAGAAGCCCTTTTTGGTTGAATATGTTTGGAGATCGTTGAGCTTCCTGAATCTGAAGATCTGTGATTTTTCCTATGCCTGGGAAGTTTTCAGCCACTATTTTATTGAATATGTTTTCAAAACATTCTCCTTTTTCCTGCCCTTCTGGCATACCCATGACTCGGATATTTGAGCGCTTAAGTTTGTCTACTATCTCTGTCAGGTTTTCTTCAATGTCTTTGATACTTTTTTCTTTTTTCTTGTCTCCTTGTGTTATTTCAAACAGCCCGTCTTCAAGTTCAGAGCTTCTCTCTTCAACTTCTGTTAGCTTGTTGGTTAAACTCTCCATTGTGTTTTGTATTTCACTGAATAACTTCTTCAGTTCAGCAAGTTCNCGCCTCTGTAACCGGACACCTCCCCTCTCTGAGCTGGGGTGTGTCTACTGCAACCCCATCTGTCAGCTGTGTCCTCAAGTGCCTGCTCAGCTCAGCCTTGCCCAGGAATACTTTCAGGTTTCTCCTGGACGCAGTCTACCCATCGCTCTGGGTGGCTTTGTAGCAATGAGTGGGGGTTTCTCAGTGTGAGCTCCTCGGAGGAGGAGCCCGCAGCACACAGTTCCTCTTTGAATCCCCCCCAGCGCGGATTGACTCCTGCGCCCACCCGAATTCAGCTCTCTGGAAGGCTCAAGTAAGCCCGGGAGCATTCCAACCACACTTTTCCTAACCAAAAATCGGCTAGGCGTTTTTCCGAACTGGTGGCCGCAGAGGTGGTATCTGCCTCCTGGCAACAGGAGGTTTACTGGGGGCGGAGCCCCGGGTACAGTGGAGTAACAATTGGCCCGGCCTGCTTTTCCCTGTCTCCCTACGCTGACCAGGGGCTCCCCACATCACCAGCCCCACCATAGAACCATGGAGGGAGTGGGATGGGAGGCCGACCCGCAGGCCCTGGAAGGCCCCGCGCCAGGTCAAGCAAGTGGCAGGGCTCAGTGAGGAGCTGAGCCAGGTGGGGGATTCAGACCTGGCTGAACCGGCCGGCTCCGCCCCCACCCGAGAAAATGGAGGCAGCCCTGTGGTTGGTGGCTGGTCTGGTGTGGCAGGTGGAAGCCGGACGGGGGTCTGCCTCGTAAGCAGGGCTGGGCTGTGGGTCACTCACAGAGCTGGACAGTCCGGGCAGCTCTCTCTCCGTTTCCGCGTTGGTGTGGACCCTGTCTTTGGTCTCTGGTCTCTGCCACCTGGGGCTGCTTACTCGGTTGGCGGTGCAGCTCAGGCACTCTCAGGAATCTTCTTTTGTGTCGGCCCTAAACTTCGAGTCTGTAGTTGCTTTTTTTATAGTTGTAGTTTAGTTGTTGAAAGACTTATTCATTTTTTGTTGTCTTGGAAATGCAGATAGCACTCTGGCAGCTCAGCGCATGCTTCTCAGGCTCACGCTGTTTCCTGGCGCCCCCTCTCCAGACCCGTCGCCATCTTGGAATGTGACTATGAAGAAAAGTCCTGTGATAGGCCATCTATAAACTGGATGCTGGTAGCATGGCTCAGTCCAAGTCCAAAGCCCTCAAAACCAGGAAAGCTGATGGTGTTCTTGCTGTAAGTTCTGGAACCCAAAACCTGAAGAGTCTCGAGCTCTGATGTCCACTCACAGGAGAGAAGAGTGTATCCCAGCTCCAGCAGATTGAGAGAGACGTAGCAGCAATCCATTCTAAGTCTTCCTGGATCTCTGTGAAATACACTTTGCATATCTTTCCAAGATTGACTCATGTATTAGAAGAGTCCTAGACCTATTGTTGGAGCCCATTAACAATTAAAACTGTGAGGAACAAAAGAAGGAGAGATTGATTTATATCGCCCTCTTTCTCAACTTAGATATCAACTCCTCTAATGGTGTACATGGACTTTATTGCTCCCTGGGAATTTCCTTAGTGTGGTACATCCTCATATACAATACTATTTTAACTACATGCTTGTCTCTGGATTATCAGCTCCTTAAGAACATGATATTATATCTTCAAGGCTTAAAAATGCTTGGCATATGATATGATGTTCAATGGTTTCCCATTTTATTTAAAATAAAACTCAAACTCTTTCTAAAGGCACACATGATACAAATCTGGCCACTGCCCTAAGCTCATCTACTATTTTTTTTTTCCCTTAAAAGCTTTGCTCCATACAGGTCACATTGGTCAATAATGACAAACCTGCTTACATTTCATGGACTTTGCACTTGTTTTTTAATCTGCCCAAAATACTTTAAAAGCAGATGTCTAATGGCTTGCTCCCTTACTTTCTTCTGATCTCTGTACAAATGATATCTCTACAGTGAGGTCTACCCTGACCACCCAATATAAAAGCTAACTCTATGTCACTCACTCACTCAACAACAGCAAGGCCTGCTTTCTAGTGCTTCTTATTTTTCTTGTTCTGTCATTTTTCTCCATAACACTTTTTAGCATCATACAGAATATATATTTACTTATTTGTTATTATTGTTTCTTCCTTTTAACAGCATATAGTATGCTTCTTAAATAAAGGTAGGAGATAATTGTATAGGCATAGCATTTGGGGTAAGAACAAAAATTGGACATTGATGGTAAAACAAATTGCCTTTTGAGTGGTCCAGAATTCATAACACTGGATATGCAAGGAAGGAAATAAAATTCTAGCATGTACTGCCCTTTAGCCAAGAAGAGTATTAACATACTTATTAACTCTAGATGGGAAAGGGGGAGTAGGAGAGGGATTAGAGAGAAATTGGTTAATGAACACAAAGAATGATTACATTTTGTGATGATGAATATGCTAATTATCCTGATTTGATCATCACATATTGTGCACAAGTATCGATCGTCAACTCTGTACCCCATAAGTGTGTATAATCAATTATATTTCAATGAAAAACATAAATGAAATAAAATAAAATCCTAGGGAAAAGCTCACAATATAAAAACAAAATGAAACAAACATACTCATTAATATTAATGTTCTTTATTGATGTTTTAATATTTAGAGTAATTTTCTGGATAAAATTGAAAACTGGATTGTAGTTGAAGGATAAAAAGTGAATGTTAACCAAGTGTAAGTGCAGCTGACAGAGAGTAAAATGGAATGAGTGTTTTTGTGTTGGTGGACAAAAAAGGTGAGAGCAAATGTGGAGGGAAGGGCAAGTAATCCAACGTCTTCACCTTACGAGGTTGGCCTTGGTTGAATTCCAGGTCTAGCTGCAATTAGCCCCTCTGAGCTTCAATTTCTTCATCTACCAAATGCTATTAATTTTTTCCTCCACGTTTGTTGTCAATTTGCATTAAGAAAATAATTACAAAAGTTACTCCATGAATTACACTTTGCTATAGAATTGTAGCTATTAGTTACCCAAAGGCAAAGTGCCATTTTTATCTCACATAATTTGTATACCTGTGCTTTTGTAAAAGCATTGCTGTAAACCTGATAGGAGACACAGAGATGACAACATCTCCATGCTCCAGAATCTTTTCTTTCTAGTAGATACATGCTCACAACCATAAGAAAGAAAAAAAGTATGAGATAAATTCACAAAATCAAAATTCTGTGGAAAAGGGAGATTATTTTTGGTTGAGAGCCTCAAAGAAAGCACCATAGAAGAGACAGGAACATTTGAACTATACCCAGAAAGATGTGCAGACATTGTAGGAATTTGGATTGTAGCCAGACATTCTGAGACTAGACAGCAGTATGGCAAAGATGACATATAAAATATTTGAAGGAGAATGGATATTAAAGATGATATATAAAATATTTGAGGGAGAGTAATAGTAGGGCTGAAAAGATACACTGTGCTCATGGATGAACTTAAGTTACAGGTAAAGTAGACACTATCAAAGGTTTTTGACACAATGAGAGATTGATTTTAGGAAAATAAATTCATCATGGTGTAGAAAAAAAATTTCAGTAGGAAAACTAGTGGTAAGGGAAAAAGTATGGGGTAGATTATTGCTATAGGTGGTCAAAGTACAGATTAATCAAAGAGAAAGGATTTTCAAGAAATATTTAATTATGTATATAGGAAAATACTAACAGATATTAAACTTTGTTGAGAGATTGAGTCCAGAAAATTCTCTTGAAAATTATAGAAAATATCCATTCTGGAGGACTAGGTAGGGATCTTATAATCCTTTGGGTCACTAGCCATGAGAACAGTAAATCACCTTGGAGCTACTGAGAATGGCATTATAAGAAAGATGAATGGGGTCACATATAGGGTTGCTGAAAGTGACATCACTCACTAGTATGAGTTGGGTTATATTCCTGGGGTGTGTGTGTGTGTGTGTGTGTGTGTGTGGCCAGATTCCAGAGAGATGAAGGAGGGGTAAGGGCAGGTGAGGCTACAGAGGGTAGGTATGTTACCCTGAGCTATATATAAGGTGCTCTAACAAAGTGACCCCCACATATGATTTTCTGGATGCCAGTAGGTATCTGAGTCAGGTAAGCATCTCTACTCTGCGATTGTCCAGGAGCCCATGCTTAACTTCTGCTGCTATTCCATCTTACATGATGTCCTCATTGGTATTGTTGAAACTGGCTCACCATCATATGTATGGTCTAGCCCAAATGAAATAGGAAAAAGAAGACAAGCTATTTCCTTTTAAGGTAGTGATACACAAGTTGCCCAAGTCACTTGTGCTCACATTTCATTGGTGAGAATTTAGTTACATGGCTGTACAAAACTGCAAGAAAGGCTGGGAAATGGACCCTGGCTGGGAGACAAACAACTTTGAAAATCTCAGTCTCTGCCACAGTAGAGGTCTTCAGGTACTCCCAGTGAGAAGCCTTTCCTGACACCAGGCTCCAGGGTAAATGTTCTCCAGGAAAGCCAGGGCTTTGGCTTAAGGAGAGGACAGCTATGAACAGGAATTGTTCTAGTGTCTTGGTCAGGTTAAAGAATAAAAGAAGAAGCCAGCACTGTGTTTCGGCACCCGGCTTTTTCAAGTTTGCAGCCTTCTGCAATTTCATCTTTGTTCTTTCTGTGCTCTTGAAACACTGCTTACTAACCTTCCAGCTGTTAATTGTTACAACATGACACATTTCGGCAATGCATAGATGGCCTTTAGACATACAAGGTCTACACAGCAAAGAACTTCAGGGGGTGTGTATAGGACAAAGATAAAAGGGAATAAGCTGACAAACTCCAGGTAGAGACGGAGATAATTCTGATTTCCTTTTACAGAGAAAATATTAGTGTTTAAAAGAGTAGTAAGCAAAAACAATGGGGAATAGAAGAGCTACACAATACGTTGATTAAGAAATTACAAACCATCAATTTTTGGAGAAAAATGAGTCAAATATTTTATATTCTTTTTTATCATTTACTTACTCTTCCTCAACTTGCAACTTTTCTAATTAAGTAATGTATAATAATCATAAAATAACTGTATTAATTATATGTATATAATTATATTTGTTTAATATATATATATATTTAATTTCCAACTTACTAAATGTAAATCCCTAGGGATTGATTCTGTTCATTTTTTTATTTTTTGGGAAAAAAATATGTGATTCTCTGTATTTGTGAACATACCCCCCCAAATTTCCACATGAATTAAAGAGTTAAGTATAAGAAGAAATAAAATCATCAGATAACTAGCTGAAAGTAAATTTGAGGCATTATTAGATCCCTAGTGTGGCATTTTAAGCTGTGAGACAAAATAAGAATAAGATATGATCAACTGGTTAAGCCATAAAATTTCTAAACTTGCGAGGAATGAAAAGACTAAATAATGCCATACAAAATTTATATAAAATAATAAATAGTTTCTTTCTACATCACACACAAAATAATCTACAAATTGAGTAAAATAAAAACAGGACCTCAATGATTAATGAACAAAGTTATGAGCAATTTACAAGAAGTGTATACAATTTTTAAAAAAATATGCAATTTAAAATTCATTAAGAATATTTCATTCTACTGATTTTTATAGAGCTTATGCACTCACATATTACTTGAAATACGAAACATAAATTATGCAACATGTCTGACATGCAAATTAGCAATTTATGTTGTGATTCTTGCCTTCTGATCTAGTATTAAAAGGAGACATGAAGAATAATGGTACATCATTTTTAGTAACAAAAACTGACAACAATATAATTATCCAATAATAAAAAAGTGGTTAAATAAAAAAGGATATGTTAACCTCATGAATATCATGCAAACATTAAAAATGAAAATTATAAATACCATATATACCAATTCTTTTTTTTTTTTTTTTGTCTTTTTTTGTGACCAGTAAGGGGATCGCAACCCTTGGTGTGGTGTCGCCTGCACCGCGCTCAGCCAGTGAGCACACTGGCCATCCCTATATAGGATCCAAACCCGCGGCGGGAGAGACACTGCACTCCCAGCACCGCACTCTCCCGAGTGTGCCATGGGGCCGGCCCCATATATACCAATTCTTAATACACTTTTAATATTACATATCACTTTAGATAAAAATACTTAATTAAAAACTAGAAAATAGGTTTATGTGCATAAGCTGATTATCTGGAAGTACAACTAATTATGTATATAAACTAGAATTGGTAGGAAATTTGAAAAAAGAAAAAAATATTGAGATGTTTGTATAATAAGATTGAAATAGATTCTCCTCCCTAAAATATTTTCTTTATTTTTGTTATAATACTGTTACAAAGCTAGAAAAAATAGTAATAGATATTTGTTCAATAGTGAACACTGGGTTCCCTAATATAAACGTCTTTTAAAAAATTGCAAAAATGGAAGAAACGCTTATTGAAAAGTATAATGAAGTCCTAATCCTTGACCAGGGGAGGAAACAAGACAAAAGGATATTGAATAAGGCTCAGAAAGCACTATAAACTGAATATTCCTGCAGCTCCTCTCCCCCAATTCATATGTTGAAATGCTAACCTTCAACGTGATGGTATAAGGAAGTGGGATGTTTGGAAGGTGATTAGGTCTTAAAGGTAGAGCCCTCATGAATGGATTTAAAGCCCTTATAAAAGAAGCCTGAGAAAGATCTCTTGTGTCTTCTGCCATATGAACACACAGTGAGAAGACAGTCATTTGTCTGTGAACCAGGAAAGGGGCCCTCACCAGATACCAAATTTGCCAGCACCTTGATCTTGAACTTCCCAGCCTCCAGAATTGTGAAAAATAAATGTTTATTGTTTCTAAGACATACAGTCTATGGTAATTTTGTATAGTAGCCAGAACAGACTAAGACAAAAGTTAGTACTGAGAAATGGGATGCTGCTATAACAAAACTTGAAAATGTGAAAGTGGCTTTGTGACAGGGTAATGGTTAGAAGCTGGGAGAGTTTTGAGGTGCATACTAGAAAAAGTCTACATTGCCATGAAGAGGGCTCAGAAAGAAAGGAGGAGAGCTATACAGAAAACCTCAGTCTCCTTAGAAAATACCTAAGTAATCCTGAACAGAATGTTGGTAGAAATATGGATTACAAAGGCCGTTTTGGTGAGGTATCAGATGGAAATGAGGACCATGCTATTGGACAATGTAGGAAAGGCCATCCTGTCATAAGATGATGAAGAACTTGGCTGAATTATGATATCCTAGTGTTTTGTGGAAAACACTGAGTGATAAAATTGGATATTTGGCTGAGGAACTTTCTATGCAAAGTATTGAATGTGCAGCTTAGCACATTCTCTTGACTGCTTATAGTAAAATATGGGAAGAGAGAAATGACTTAAAGTTAGAATTTTTAATCAAAAAGTGAACAGAAATTAAAGACAAATTTGGTTTATTCATATTATAAAAATGAAGAAAGCATGGTTAGGAGAGAACTCTC
>NW_007728161.1:318432-319752 GCF_000696425.1 Galeopterus variegatus | reverse complement strand
GAAATTAAAGACAAATTTGGTTTATTCATATTATAAAAATGAAGAAAGCATGGTTAGGAGAGAACTCTCAGGGTGTAGCCAAGTGATCATCTGATAAGGAGATTAGTCAGCTATCTCAACAAAAGCCAGAAGCTTTTGGTTCAATATAATAAAAGAATGTAAAAGAATGTAAAGGAGGTAACCTTCCCCATTCCTGTGTCTGTGGAACTTTGGGCTGCCCAGTGCTACCTCACATTGCGGGCTCTGCTCTCTAAACTCTGGCTCTGTACTCTTCAGGTGCCTGAGTTGTGGCTCTGGCAGGCCCAAGTGTGGTACAAACTGTGGGTGTGGCATTGGCCCCTCTGTAGGGTGCAGTCTATGCTTTTGAAAAGAGTGCATGAAGTTTGGGGGGCATGTGCTGGAGGACAGATCCCCAAATTACCCTACCTCTTGCTTACAATTCTCGGACAGAATGTAACAAAAAAGTAATATCCTTAGATAAGGAGGAACTGTCCAGTACTGCCCAGTCTATGTTGTCAACCATGCTAGAACAGAATGTCCTGAAAAACTTCAGCCTAGCAATTCTGGTTACCCCTGGAGTATAAAACCCACAGCATAATGCTTTCCAGGTCTCTTGGCTACAGTGCAATGTGGGATACATGCAGAAAAGACTGCACTTGGCTTGGGCAGCTTTCCTGAGCCTTGGGGGACCAGTTTACCATGGATCCTAGTCTTCCATTGATTCTTGCTACCTATCTGTGAGTAATAACGTTGCTTTGCCTGATGTTTTATGTGAGTGTTCTGTCTCACTGCTCACTGGACACATATTCTGGCAGTTGGGTTTGTGCAAAACCTCTAACAGCTAGATTTATGCACCCCCCCGCCACATCTAGAAACCCTGGCAAAAATTGGTGAGCTGTTTAGAGTCCTCTCCTGGGATTGATAATTGGTGCATGGTCTTCCCCTCCCAGGGACTGATACTGGTGTTTGGTATTTCTGCTTAACAGCATGTCTGACTGCACCTCGATATCAAGGGATGGGGCCTCACAGTAGAACCATGGACTCAGGGATCCCAGCCTTGGAGAATCTCTGAGACCAAACACAGAGCCACTGCAGGGGGGTGGGGCCTAGGCAGAGAGCTGCTGCAGGGCCATCTGGCCAAACTGTGTGGAGGGGGGCAGCCAAAGCCATGGGTGCAGGATTTCCAGAGCCATGAGAGCCTAACCCCTGCCTGGCAAAGCTATGGGGCAGAATCACCACCCTAGTGTGGCTGGAAGGTGGAATCTCTTGCCCCAGGGAGACAGGAGGGCAGAGCTTTGAGTCAAAGAACATTATTTTCAA
>NW_007728161.1:315720-317291 GCF_000696425.1 Galeopterus variegatus | reverse complement strand
ACAGAACTTCTTAAAGGCAAAGGCTGGAATAGTGGAAGTTGCAGTCTATGATTTGGTTTGATTGCACTTTTCACTTTGTACCATTCAATCCAGTATCTAGAGGTACAATTGCTGCACAAGTTCATCATTACCCACAGCACCAAACTAAATATCTCTGCTTTGAAATTTTGACTGGAAGTCATGCATTACATCTGTCAGCAATTATTGTGAGTGTTACTGAAGTACACACAGCCTGTTGGCCCTCAATAACATCATTTTCAAATAATAATGTTGGAACGAGGTACTTTTCTAAAACTTTTAAGTGATCTACAATCTCCCAGCCTACTTTCATAATTGACTTTTTTTTTTTTTTTACTAGGTATATTATTTCAGTTTTGGCCCCTGACCAAAGGCAGGATGTTGTTCATGAATTTGTTCGTAGCTTATCAATTTTACAAAAAGAAACATCTGAGCAGTGATTTTACTTTTTTGTTTTGACCTTTGACACAGAGCTGTAAAATGTCATCTTAAGTTATCCAGAAAAACCAACCATCTTGAGGGGAAAAATGTGGTTGCACAATGTCTGGGTGGCTTGACTTTGTCTGTTGATGCATCAGAAGAGGCAGGAGCAACCGCCCCTATGACTGGGGCAGAAAATGCCTCTTATTAGCATGATGGCCAAAATGTCCTTATTCATAACTAAACATGCTATTTATTCAGAAAAAAATTGAAAATAGGAAAACCTAAAAGTCTGAAATCAGTTGTTCTAAGTGATGTCTCAGGTATGGATTTCCAGAGCATTCCTTGAAACACTACCTAAATATTAGGAACTGTCTATGTTTAATCCATAGCATGGATATTACAGAACATTGATGTCAGACAATGAAACTATCAGAACTATGCTAGTTAGATGTCTCAGATTCATAATTCAATTGTTCTTACAAATACCTTTTCCTTGGCTGAGTATGCTCCAGCTGGCATGTTGTAAAATGTGTAAACCAAGGGCTGGCCCAGTGGCTCACTCAGGAGANTCTCTTTCTTCCTTCCTATTTCTCCCTGCTAGAATGGAAATGTCTGTCCTTTGCCTGTCCCACCATTGTGTTTTAAAAGAACATAACTTGAGTGGGTTCATAGGTTCATAACTGGAAAGGAATTTGCTTCAGAATGAATCATACATTCAGTCTCACCCATATCTGATTTAGATGAGACTGGACTTAGATGTTCAAGTTGGTAATATATTAGAAGGACATGAATTTTAGGGGGCCAGGGGAAAAATGCCATAGATTGAATGTGTCCCCCCAAATTCATCTTGAAACCATCCTCAATATGATGATATTTGGAGAAAGGCCTTTGGGAGGTGATTAGTTCTTGAAGGTAGAGTCCTCATGAATGGGATTAGTGCCCTTTTAGAAGAGGCCCCAGAGAGTTCCTTTGCCCCTCTGTCATGTAAGGTCACAGTGGAAAGACGACTGTCTATAAACCAGGAAGTGTGTCCTCACAAGACACCAAATCGCTGGCATCTTGATCCTGGACTTCCCAGCCTCCAGAACTGTGAAAAATTAATGTTTGTTGTTTATAATCCACCTTGAATG
>NW_007728161.1:313321-314051 GCF_000696425.1 Galeopterus variegatus | reverse complement strand
TTTTTTTGTTCAGGGGCTGGGGTATACATTTTTTATTTGGGGGATTGTGGAGGATAAAGCTGAAGTGAGAACTGTACAATAGTGAGGTACTAATAATGAATTCTAATGAAGGTGCTAATGACAAGTACTAATGAAGGAATTTATGTTTCAACTGTGGAAGATCTTAAAGATTATGTCAAGTAACTTGGTTTTATAATTAGAGAAGGGAGAAAGTCAGCAACGTCTTAAATCATCAGGTCATATGATCNTGAGGGTTGCGATCCGTTGCCGGACACGAAAAAAGACAAAAAGGAAAAAAAAAAAATGTGTAAACCAAGATGGCTTAGCATCATCATTTGGCCAGCCTAATAACAGGATCATGGAGAAAATAATACTACAGTAAATGTGAGATTCCTAAATTTCATTCTAACAATTAAGCCTGTGTTTTCTCCCTTAATGAGAGGAAGCACTTTATCATAGAAATAGCAAAGATTTTGGAGATGGACCTCTGTAAATCCCAGTTTTATCTGAAATCTACCTAATAATCCCCACATCATAATATGGCTTTAATAATCAGATGAAATGAAATGAGAAACCTTGCTTATATTAGGATTTTAATGAGTTACCCTGTAATTTTGGGTGAGTTACTTAACCACTCTGTGCCTCATCTGTACAATGGATATTATACTACTTACCTCAGAGGGTTGAGCGAGGATTAAATGAATGAATAATACATGACAAGCTCTTAGAA
>NW_007728161.1:310261-311816 GCF_000696425.1 Galeopterus variegatus | reverse complement strand
GGAATTTTTAAACAGGTAGTCTATTGAAATGTTTATTTACTGCTGAAAATGATCCAGTCTCTTCACTTTCCTTTTTCTTCCTTCATATTCTTTCTCCCTATTCTTCAAACACTACATAGACTTTATAAACTCCCTTAGCTTCCTCAGTTCTCTTCCAAACCCTTCAGTTCCTAGATAGCAGGCAGATGATCTAAATGTTATCAAAGGGAAGCTCTAAAATAATATTTGGGTGATGTAGGTATGTCTGAGTCCTGTGACCCCTGCACACAATGATTCAGAGCAGATCTCTGCTGTGTTGTGTTGTGTGTCTGAACAAAAACTAAAAATTCAGTCCTGTGGCAAGAAATGTTTTTGTGTACTGTTAGTGATTCTTATTTTTCAAATATTTGAATCATTCATTGATTTATTTTTTTCTATTTGAAAGCTAGGGTCATACAGATATGATCCTCAGGAGGAGCAAATTGGCGAAAGAAAAAAACCTTTCATTGTCAGTCAGTGTATTAAAGGCTTGGTGCAATCTTATGCCTCGGTATGATGGCTTCGTAATTTATCTTTCATCCAATTTGCTTAACAATTTGACTATTTTTAGTTACCTGAAATAATATAATAAATCTTCTGTAGACTGTAAAATCCCATGTGCCCCAAATGTCCCTATCTGTTCCAGTTTTGGGGTAAGAATGAAATCGTGTTGACATCAATAACCCAAAGTATATTAACTTAGTCTGTACCACTGAGCTCCCTTCCTTATCACGTAGAGTAAACTAAATCTTCCTCTTTTTTTTCAGATTTGAGGTGGGCTGCTTGTCCGATTGCCACTGCTTTCGGTGACCATGTGGGAATAACAATGCCTGAGGCTGGAATGATATCTCCCAATTACAGAGCCACTAGTCCTTAGAATGACAAAATGGTCCTAGGTTCTAAGTACAAGTGAGGAAAGTGGCCTTTTCCCACTCTGTGCCAAGATTTGTCAACTAGGCCCTAGATGAAATTTGTTCTTCACCAGGGGCTACAAAAAAACTCTCTCAACAAAATATCTCCTCCATCTGTTGGCCAACACCCCTCTAAATACTAGAGAAGCAAGATAGTAGTACAAGGGGCCAGGAATGGGACAGAAACCATCCCATACTCTCCCCTTTATTGTCCCTATCTCTCCTTCTCACTCTTCCCCCAGTGTCCCATGGCCCCATATCCAAGTTATTATTCTTTCCTGGCTTATAAAACAAAAGGTTTACACATTTCAATGGTTTAAAAAATGATCCCTGGGTTGTGGCTCTCTACACTAGTGGTGTCAGTGTCCATTTTGTTTAATATGGCCTGTTACACTTGAGTTCATTTATATAATTTTATAATAAATAGAAATAGGTATAGATATGGATACCCATGGAGAACCAAAGGCTGAGAGCTATTCAATAGGTTCCAAGAGCAATCCCATAAAACTGGGGGCAGGTGCCCAGCTGCTTGTTCATAACATGCTAAAAGATCCACAAAACAAGTTCTGCTCAGCCTTATCCCACTATCCAATTCTAGGCTGCATACTAAGGAATTTATAGAAGTG
>NW_007728161.1:307748-310172 GCF_000696425.1 Galeopterus variegatus | reverse complement strand
CCATACTCTCCCCTTTATTGTCCCTATCTCTCCTTCTCACTCTTCCCCCAGTGTCCCATGGCCCCATATCCAAGTTATTATTCTTTCCTGGCTTATAAAACAAAAGGTTTACACATTTCAATGGTTTAAAAAATGATCCCTGGGTTGTGGCTCTCTACACTAGTGGTGTCAGTGTCCATTTTGTTTAATATGGCCTGTTACACTTGAGTTCATTTATATAATTTTATAATAAATAGAAATAGGTATAGATATGGATACCCATGGAGAACCAAAGGCTGAGAGCTATTCAATAGGTTCCAAGAGCAATCCCATAAAACTGGGGGCAGGTGCCCAGCTGCTTGTTCATAACATGCTAAAAGATCCACAAAACAAGTATGGAGAACCAAAGGCTGAGAGCTATTCAATAGGTTCCAAGAGCAATCCCATAAAACTGGGGCAGGCGCCCAGCTGCTTGTTCATAACATGCTAAAAGAACCACAAAACAAGCTCTGCTCAGCCTTATCCCACTATCCAATTCTAGGCTGCATACTAAGGAATTTATAGAAGTGAGCAAAAGGGACTATTTTGAAAAGCATTGCTTCTGTGTTTTATTTCTTTTGTTCCATCTCTCCCAAGGGGGAAGCATTCTTTCATCTTACCTTAAGCCAATGAAAAGAATTTTAGGGGGACCACTTGCAGTGATTCACACAAGCCTCTTGGAGTTTGGTAAACTTAAGTATTATGAGTCAGGCTTGGGAAGTCTAAATGCCATAAGCTATGACTGGATTGCCCTAAGGGCAGCATTAGAACTAAACAGTATTTTTACCATGGAAGGAAGCTAGCCAAGGTCAGCTGTTCAATTTGACCGTCTGGAGGGTTCGTGTGACTGCCAACAGAGGGGAGGCATGCTGAAATGCTGGTTCTATGAGGGAAGTTGTAAACAGCTAAGAAGAAGCATGTCATGGGAACTGCAGAAGGAGGCTTCCAGTAGAGGATCTTTGAGAAGCCCATACAGGAACCCGGTGAAACAAAGAGCCAGTAATTGTGTATCTGGTGTGATAGGGTCCCGATGCCGCAGGACAGCACTTCAGGTCTGTAATACAACGCCTCTCCTTCATGAGCCTAGCCGGGTAGGAAAGAGCAGGTATTGATATGGGGAGGAGGTCATAAAAAAGCAAGTTGAAGTTAACCATGCACCCACTTCCCTTCCCTCTCCAGATTTTCAGGCCTGTGGCAGGCCTAACTAGGAAGATAGGAAAAGTTAAAATTGAATAACAGCCTGGAATGCTGAAAATACACTCATGGGGAGTATACTTTAAAATTACTTAAATTACTAAGGAACTGAAAAAATCTGTGTGGCCTGCCTAAGATTTCAACCAGGGGCAAAGAAAAGCAATTTGCACATCATCATTTAATGAAGGGAATGTGGTAGACAGAATAATGCCCCCCCAACTATGTCCATGTCCTAATCCCCGGACCCTGTGAATATGTTGCATTACATGGAAAAGAGGAATCAAGGTTGCAGGTGGAATTAAGGTTGCTAATCAAATGACCTTAAAATAGGGAGATTATCCTAGATTATCCAGATGAGCTCAATGTATTCAAAAGGGTCCTTAAATGTGGAAGAGGGAGGCAGGAGAGTCAGTGTTGGAGTGATGCCACATGAGATAGACTCAACTGACCATTGCTTGTTGGCTTTGAAGGTGAAAGGGAGACAGGGGCCAAGGAATGCAGGAAACTTCTAGAATTCGTAAAGTGCTAGAAAATGTATTCTTTTATATACCCTCCAGAAAGGAATTTAGTCCTACTTTATATAGTAAAACCCATTCCGCACTTGTGATCTCTAGAATGTAAGATAATAAATTTGTGTTTTAAGCCACTAAGTTTGTGCCAATATGCTAAAATAGCCATAGAAAACGAATACAGGGAATAAAGAGCAGTAACAAAAGGGATTACTGCTATTGTTTACTATACTGAAGTTAGATATGTGTGAAGAGACCATATGGCCTGTGCTAGAGAAAATTCTCCGAGCAAGAGATATAATGGATTGTATTTTAGCATTCAGTAAACTTGATTTATCTTCCAAGCAAGCATCTCTGTAATTCTTGTAAAATGGATTGGACTGTTTGCTTTAAAATTCAAACTGCTGCTAGGCAAGGGGTCCTCTTCTGACACAGTCGATCTCATTCTGTTGAAGTTTCCAAACACAGTTTTTCCAAACCAAAGGCAGGACCAAGGAGAAATGAGAATGCCCACCACCAAATTGTTTTTGGAGTGGCATCATCCCGCTTTATGAGTCTGGCTGATTTCTGCTTATTTGTAAAGGAGAATGTTGAAACAATCTAAGTCCTGGGAACTAAAAACAAGCAACCCTCTGGGTCCAACTTTAACAGAGGAACATTCCATTAATTTACAAATTTTCTGTGGTTTTCTTCTGGAGAGAAA
>NW_007728161.1:305737-307010 GCF_000696425.1 Galeopterus variegatus | reverse complement strand
AATTCTTGTAAAATGGATTGGACTGTTTGCTTTAAAATTCAAACTGCTGCTAGGCAAGGGGGCCTCTTCTGACACAGTCGATCTCATTCTGTTGAAGTTTCCAAACACAGTTTTTCCAAGCCAAAGGCAGGACCGAGGAGAAATGAGAATGCCCACCACCAAATTGTTTTTGGAGTGGCATCATCCCACTTTATGAGTCTGGCTGATTTCTGCTTATTTGTAAAGGAGAATGTTGAAACAATCTAAGTCCTGGGAACTAAAAACAAGCAACCCTCTGGGTCCAGCTTTAACAGAGGAACATTCCATTAATTTACAAATTTTCTGTGGTTTTCTTCTGGAGAGAAAAAGCATAAAGGCAATTGCTAACACTAGAATGCTTGAAATAGCTGTCGATTTGGTTGAAAACAGAAGATAATCCTCAGCTCTCCCTCTGACAGTCTCAGTTTAGAGTTGCCACCAACAGAATAAATGAGGGATTTCTTGCATTGTGTTCTTGGACAAATATTTATATAAGGGAACACACTCAGTACTGTCCTGTTCAAGTCCAAACTCACAGCCTGAGGGAGACCCTCCCTGATTCTGCTGTGTGTACACATTATATATATATATACACATATTCTTCATATATTTGTAAAAAAAAAAGCACAAAAATAATGCTTTAAGATCTTTTGTTGCTATACATTGTTTTAACACAATTCCTAGCATATCTGGCAATTAATACCACAACCCACACCACCATTGCCACCGCCACTACAAATTTTTAATACTGTCACACTCTAGAAAATATCCGCTCCAGTCCTAACACTTTCCTCGAGAACCCTATAACCCACAGCTTATCGTTTATAATGTAGTCATCTCTACCCATTGGCTGGGGTAGAGGTACCCCAAATAACAGTAAGTTCCGTAGGACAATTTCTCAAGATTTCAGTAACCCAATCCTAATAATTACTGAACTTTTATAATATATGTTTACATTTGTACTCCCCTAAGATAACTGCACATCTCCCTTTTTCAAGTTCATTCACAGATCCTATTGAAAAAGGTCCTGAATTTCCTGTTTCTGACTTGTATAACAAGGTTCTACAGTCTCCGTACATGTCTCACCATATCAAAGTAGAGGATTTCTGCTATTCTTCATTCATCCACAATTTGCACAGATCAATGCAACAGATGTTAGAAGAATCAGCTTCTCTTTCTACTTCAATCCTGTAACTTATTAAATCATATCACGGGTCTGAAACATTTAGCTGTGAAATGTACTTAGCTGTGAGCA
>NW_007728161.1:303001-304672 GCF_000696425.1 Galeopterus variegatus | reverse complement strand
ATTCACTTCTCAACCATCCTGGCCTGTGCGATGACATATCTCTTCTATTTTCATTCCATTGGCAAGAACTAGTAGCATGCCACTTCCTAGATACAAGAAAAGCAGGAAAATCTAGATCATGGATGTGCAGCCGCTTTCTAGCAACAATTCTAAATATTAAAGGGGAAACATGGATCTTTGGTGGTCAGCTAGAGCCTCTGCCATCGAATTCAGCTGACGTTGGATATAAGTCTGTATGTATATATACACATAAACACACATCACACATAGAATCTTTTATATATTTTCAACCATGTATCACTGGCAAAAAGCAATGTGCTTTATTTTACAGGCAACATATAAAATCTTGAAGCTCATCCAATCTGTAATTATCTGATAAAACCTTTCTCTCCATTCAGGATACAAAATATGTTCACATCTGTTATAAATTCAATTATTGGCCTTGATTCTTTATGCTTTTGCCATATAACTTTTCTGTTCTTCTATTGGAGAAATATACTTTCCTGCCTCTTCCCTTTGAGGTCAGTCATGTAACTTCTTTGGCTAACATAGCAGGTTGTTAGAAAAGATGATACAAGCAGAGGCTTAAAATGTACTTGTACATTTGAATTTTCCCTCTGCCACCTCCACTACCAATATTCAAAGAACATGCCACAGCTAGCCTGAAGATCCAAGAAAGATGAGAAACATGTAGAACAGATCTGCTACAGCTGACCCACAGGTCTGCAGAGAGAAGCAGAGTGGACTAGCCGAGCTCAGCCTAGATCAGCTGAACTCTAACGAGCTCATAAATCTGTGAGAATACTCCTTGCTGAATGCTACTGTAATGCCATGCATTACAGTAGCGTTATTGTGGCAATAGCTAACTGATACAACATATTTCAGTTTTAAAATTTTTGCTCGAGAACCAACATTCCCATGTTACCACAAAAATCACCCTTTTTCCCCCTCTAGAGGCATTCTCTACTCTGAATTTTACAAGAACACTTGAACTTATTTAGTTTAGGTGGTGATTGATTAGTTGTTCTTCAAATGCAACGTAATGAGAGAATTGAAGAGGACATCAGTCCACTACTGCTATTGCTGATTGCTGCCATTAGGTGTTGCTGTTGAAGACTGTCCAGCACAGTTCTACAAGTATCTGTGATGACACTTGGTGTAGATTCCTGTGCTGACCATAGGATTCTTGAGGTCTGGGTTTTAAGAGTATAGATCTTTATTTATACTTACCTCCTTAGCCACTGTCCCACAAGCATATCACCATGTCAATGTGGCTTCAACCATAACACAACCATTGTCTTAGAATACTGATCTGTTCCCAAAACTCTTGGCTCCATATTTGAGACCAGGTCAATAGCTAAGACTCCCTACGTTCCTTTGTGCCTTTCCTGCCAGCCCAGGTCATTCCAAACCATTGGAGAGCATCTAACAGTGGTGGATATCAAGGAAAAAGAGAAGCTCATTGTCATCCTTTTTTGAAGTCATTGTCATCTCTGCACATTTTCTGAGCCCTCTCCAAATTCCAGCTCTGTATAAGCAAATAGTATTTTAATAATTTGTATTTTTTCAGAAGTTTTGTTATACCCTTTCAACATTCATGTTTCTGCTACTATTCAAGTGATTGCCCCATACTAATAAATTACCTCCATGCTAATGTAGTATCTACATCTA
>NW_007728161.1:266432-301721 GCF_000696425.1 Galeopterus variegatus | reverse complement strand
GAGAATGACCTAGAGAAAGAGATTGCCAGTGGAGCTGGTGACTAGAAAGAAAGAGTAAAGGAATAATGGGCCAAGGAAAATGGGAACAAGACATCTAGAATACCTTATATCATTGATTCCTATTTTATAAGAGAAAAAAGAGAAAAAATTTGTATTAATGGTCACATACCAAGTGTAAAAGGGAGAGAAAACAGGAAATAAAATTTGCTCAGGTTTTGTAGTAGCCACGTCAATACCATGCATTTTGAGATCTCTTTGGAAGGACGGTAGCTAGGGAAAGAGGAACCATCTGGAAATGAAGAGGAATATGGGTTAACTGGACTTTCTCCTTCTACAAGAAAGGAGTGATGATGGGCAGTTATGGAAATCTTTATGAATAGGGATCAATGAGGTATGCTCCTTGATACAAGAGGTCAGAGCTGGTGCATGGAGCAAGACTGTAGTGATCTTAGAGGAGCAGTAGTTCTGGAGGCTGGGGGCAGGGGTCTAGTTGAAGGAAGAGCTATAGTTTGTAGCTGGGAGGAAAAGGAGGGTGGGTAAGGAGAGTAAGATCTAGCCTCCAGGAGAGCTGCTGAGCAGCAATGGCTGGGTAGTTAAGATATCAGAAACCCAGTCTAGTCAACTAGGGTAAAGAGATACATAAAAGTTTTATTTGTCAATTAAAAAATAAAAATTAAAAATTAAATCAGGACTCTTACTCTAAATGAGAACTGGATTTATCAGAATAGACTGTGACAAAAACCTAGATACCTACACTGACCCCAAACCGAAGGATTTTAGAGCATAACTGCAAACTAGTGGCCTCTGGTGAAAACTGGCCCATAGATATATTTTATTTGGCATCTAAGATTTTAAAAATACATGAATTCTGGATTCTGAGTGAATTTTGAGTGTTCTCACCACAAAAAAATGATGTGCGTGAGGTGATGTGTATGTTAATTAGTCATTCCGCAGTGGATGCACATTTCCAAACAACATGTACATGATAAATATATAGGATTTTTATTTGCCAATTAAAATAAATAAATTTAAAATGTTAAAAAAGAATTGTTTATTGAAGCAATGTTCCTCATTGTTCCCAAACAATGTTCCCAGTAAGTTTCTCATTAAATTTTTTAAAGAGAAAAACAATATATAAATTCTTTGCCAACATTTCAGAATCAGAAGTGTTTTTTTTTTTGTGGCTGGCCGTTACGAGGATAATCAGAAATTTTCTATATAAAAAAACTTAACTTCTGTTTTCTCTTTAAAAATTAGAAAATCTTGGACTTCCCAGCCTCCAGAATTCTGAGAAATAAATTTATGTTCCTTATAAGCCACCCAGTGTATGGTGTTCTGTTATAGCAGCTAGAACAGACTGAGCGAAGCAGAACAAAGGAAGATTCCGAACAGAGTGCTAGTATCTCACGACCTACTTTGAATGCCCAATTGAGAACAGATGTTGGGGAAAATGATTGGAAGCTGTTTGGGAAACTATTACAAAAGATGACAGTGGCTTAGACCATGCTGACGATAATGAACATAACGATACGTGGTTAAATTTTTTAAGAAAATATGATTTGATGGAAGGACAACAGGATTTGATAATGGTTTGGATTTAGGTTTTAAGAAAAAGAGAGTAGCCAAGGATTCTAATTTAGGCATTTGATCAAATGGAGTGTCCAATTACTGAGCATGGGAAGAGTGTGGCTAGAGCAGGTTTTGGGGAGAGGAACCCCCATTTGGTAACTAATTGTTTTCTTGTCTGCTTCCCGCATTATTTTCTGGACTCCTCCATGGAGGAATGTTGTCTTTCTTCTCTTCATATCCACAATACCTTGCATGGTATTTGCAACAAAGGAGGTATTCATTCTTTCCTTAAGGTTTGATGAAGTGGTGGAGTAAACAGATTCTTGTTCTGTTTTTCCAACTGATCTTCCTGGTCCGTAGCTGGTTCTGGGTAGTCTAAAGGATGCACAAAGACAAATTAATATGTTTTTGGCATATGTTTTTCCGTCTCTTAATTAATGAAAAATTGCTTTAGAAAAAAAAAATATTTCTTGTTACCAATGGATAGTTAACACTGACAAAAAAGTTTTGTGTAACAAAATCTCTTCCCTGAACTTTGGGTCATTGCTTGTCTTTTTTCCGTTTTATTAGAATCTCATTTAGAAAGCCACTAGAATTTCAGGGAATTCAAGTGTATTCTTGTGGTTTAAAAGAACAGATAGCTGGCTCTGCATTTAAATCTTATTAAGATGTTTAACAAATTATTTATTAGACTGATTCTCATTCTCTATAGTTTAAAAATCACTTTTAAACATCCGTCTTTGTTCTGGACAGTTGCCAAAGCCAGCAAATGCATCTCAGCTGGGGAGCAAACTGTTAATTTTTCGTCAGATCCTCTCACATTGGAGACCTGGCTCACACTTGGCCAGGGCCTAAGAATCAACCTGTCCTTGAGTCTTCTTTTTGTTTTAGGGCAGACTTTACTAAATTGCCTTTTTCAGAACACCACAATCTGTGAAAATATGTTTAGTTTACTCCCCCCTGAGAGATTAATAATACATTTAAATCTTCTGCAGTTAAGAGAAGTCAACTTTATACATAGCGCTTCTCCAACACATCTAACTAGAGAATGCTTTTGTAATGGGACATCACTAATAAATTGTGAGAAACAGTGGGTCACAGATTTCAGTTCTGTGAATGCTCTTCTGGAGACTCAGTCAGGCTGAGATATACAGAAGACCCTCCTTTCTTATCGGCTTGAGTTTTCTGAGCTTTTTCCTGTAACTCTCCCCTGGGGAAACAGAGAACTCTAAGATGGTGGGATTTTCACCACTCACAGAGTAGAAAGAAGCCTTGGTTTGAAAGACAGATGGCTTAACATTTTGTCTTAGCTCTGTCACTTGGTACTTATGTGATTTTTTTTGTAAGTCTTTTATTTTATCTGAGCCTTGGTTTTCACATTTTAAAAACTGGATATAATAAGCTATATCCTACTTGCTACACATGACTGCTAAGAGAATCAAGTGAATACTAGAGAAATTTATAAAGTGATACAGATTATACACTTGTATAATCATAATTACAAAATTTCAAGAAGGGTTTCACTTTTACTTGCTACACATGACTGCTAAGAGAATCAAGTGAATACTAGAGAAATTTATAAAGTGATAAAGATTATACACTTGTATAATCATAATTACAAAATTTCAAGAAGGGTTTCACTTCATCAACACTGTTCAAGATAGATGTAATGTGAGCCACATGTGTAATTTTTAACTTTCAAGCAGCTACATTAAAAAATAAAAAGGAGATGAAATTAATTTTAACAATATATTTTATTTAACCCAATATATCTAAAATGTTAATATAAACTGAGCTACATAATCAATTTAAAGATACTGAGATATTTTACATTCTTTTTTTGCTATTTTATTTATTTATTTATTGAAACTTTGACTATACATATTTGTGGGGTACAGAGTTGGGTATCAATACCTGTGTACAATATGTGATGATCAAATCAGGATAATTAGTATATTCATCATTGCCAAATTTAACCAATCTCTGTGTCCATGTACCCCCTTTTCACTAACCTCTCTTCTACTCCCCTTTTCCCACCTCTAGTAGCCACGGTTCTGTTCTCTCTTTCTGAAAGTTCAACATACTATTCTGAGTGTTTCTTTCTTTCTTTCCTTTTCTTTTCTGTTCTTTTTCTCTCTCCTTTCTCCCTTCCTCCTTTACTCCTTCCCTCCATCCCTTCCTTCTTTCCTTCTTTCTTTCTTTTGCTCCCACTTATGAGTGAGCACATACAGTATTTCTCTTTCTGTGCCAGGCTTATTTCTCTTAACATAATTTTCTCTGAGCTCATCCATGCTGCTGCAAATGGCAGAATTTCATTCTGTTTTTATGGATGAGCAGTATTCCATTCTGTATATATACTACATTTTCCTTATCCAGTTGTCCATTGATGAATAATTAGGTTGCCTTCATCATAACTGAACTCATATGTGCACATTCATGAAAGAATTATAAACATTCTACATACCCTGAGACAACATCAGCTTCCTGTTACGCTATATACTATAGATCACTTACTATTTTGATTATTGGTTTGTTTTTTCTGCTTAATCTTGTAGTCAGGGGTAGGCAGATGATTTTGTAAAGGACAAGATAGTAAACTATTTAGGTTTGAGGCCTATACATTTTGTCTTAAATATTCAGTTTCATTGTAGTAAAAAAGCAGCCATAAGTGATACTTGAAGAAATGGGCATGGTTGTGTTAACAATAACACTTAATTTACAAAAATAAGAGGCAGGCTGGATTGGGCCTGTGTGCTGTAGTTTGCTGATCCCTGCTCTGATAGGCTAGGAACCATGCCGTATTCACCAGTGTGTTCCTTGAGCCAAGCAAAAACTAACTTGCACATATTGAGGACTCAATAATAGTTATTTTGCTTAAATTATTTAAGATATCTACAGTGGGATATAGATTGGTACAACCTTTCTGGAGGGCAACTTGGCAATTGCTCTTAAAATTTGATCCAGCAATTGACCTCTAGGAATTTATGCTCCAGTCGTATTCTATTGAGTATTCTAAGGAATGTGAACAAAGATTTTCATTGCAGCTTTGTTATAACAGCAAAAAGTTGTAGATCACCATTTCTTTCAGTAAGAGATTATTTAAATGATTTTTTACTGCTTTAATGATGATGTAAAGACAGTTCCTTTTGGGTTTTATTTGGGTTTTTAAAAAGGACATTGTGTATATTTTAAAATTGTGAATATTTTTTAAAGGCTAATGTGCATATTATGTATATTTCTATGAAAATTAAAATTCCTGTAAAATTTCAACAAATTGTTAAGATTCATTACATTTGGGTTGTAACTAGTGGTCAGGAGTGAGGGATACATTTAATTTTCACTTTATGCTTTGCTGTTCTTTCCCTCCATGTTCATGTATTATTTATAATGTAAAAAAATTGCTAAATTTCTTTATTGCAGAATTTTTCATCATGTAATTATCTTTACTGATTTATATGACCTTAAAATATACATACCTTTAATTTCAAAATTTCTATGGCTGGAACTCTACTCTCAACTATTAAAAGCAATATGAAAACACATACTAATATATTTAATTCAATTATGATAATTAAAAATTGAAAAAAATTAATGTTCAGGAATAGGAGAATGGTAAATAAACAACTGTATACCCACCTAACTGGGACATGATAATATCATTTACAATTGTACAATAACAAATTTGGGAAATAGTTATTAATAAAAAAAATACATAAAAGTTTTATATATATATATGTATATGTGTGTGTATATATATATACATATATATATATATATATATAGTTTTATTTTTTCATTTTATTTTGTTATTTTTATTTTTTGGTGACTGGCCAATGTAAGGATCTGATATATATGTATAGTTTTATATTAATCTATATTAAAGATGAGAAATAATAAAGAAAAATGTACCCAGAAGAAAGGATTGCAGAAATACACAATAAAATACTTGATTTATTATTTTTATGGCACATACCATGAATTCACATACGGAGGTGGCTTTACTCAGAAATTCATAATTGTGTGACATGTTTCTACTTCCCCTTTTCACTTTGCTTATTCTTTTCTAGTGAGTGTTCTATCTCTATTCTAATAATTACACAGATTTCCACTCACTCTAAGGAAAAAGTAGGCTAGACATTACTCTGTAACAGAGAGATAGGATTGAAGTTGAGGGGTGATTCTGATTATGGGAAAAAATATCTGGTTCTTCAATTTGTCTTCTGGCTCTTTCCAAAACTATACTCCCTTACGGGACTAATGGCAGAATTGGAAGTAAATTAAAACAGAGAAATGATTATAAAACTCTGTAAGATATTGGACCCAAGATGTTGGTATTGAACCAAGTATTATACAAAAAGGAGAAAGACATTCTCTCCCACTTCAGTAGAAGCATGTAGAATAGTGACAGTCCACAAAATCAAGCTATACAAACTGTGAAACACACGCAATAGTTTAGGCTGGCCTATGCTTATGTAAAAATTGTCAATTTAAATATTCCTCAATTTTATCCACTTCTCTTCATTTTCATTATAATCATCCTAGACCAAACCACTATCCTCTCCCACTGGGCCTGTGAAGAACAACACCTCAGAGTAGAAGGAACAAATCACAAACTAAAAACTGCTTAAAGTATTGAGTGGCTTCCTTTGACTTTCAAATAAAGTCTTAACATGCCCCCAAAAGACCACTCTCCACTTCATACTTGCCCCCCTATTCTTAGTGCATCCTGCCTTCTCTCTTGCTTTTTCTGCTGTATGTCTCCTAGTTTCTCAGTAATTGGAATCTTCCCTGGTTTCTCCTCTTTCCAGATGGCTGACTTGTCTGGTTAGTAATGAATAGGAGTTAGCTAACAAAAAGAAGGGAACAGAATGTTCTAAACTAAACCCCTACTCCCAAGCTAGATTGCATGATCCAATGAAACTCAATACTTTTCCTCTTCAATCCAGTATTCAATTACTTAAATTTTTTTATAACTCATTTTTCTTTTTTTTTAAAATTCAATTTTACTTATATTTATTTTTGTGGGGTACAGTATGTTGTTTCAAAACATGCATATCCTGCACAATGATTCACTTAGGGTAGACAGCATAATTATGTTCCCATTAGTTCACTCCTAATCTTCTACCCCACTCCCAACATCTCCCAGCCTCTGGTAACCATTATTCTACTCTCTACTATTTTTTTTTAAACACCAAGGTTAACATCCTTGCTGCAAAAAGAACTCCTAAAAATGAATTAGAAAAATCTAAGCAGAAATTTTGTGAAGGACATGAGCAGATAAGTCACACACCCCAAAGAAACACACGTGATTAATAAGTACATTCTAGAATCTGGTTGCAGGTGGGGTAGGCTGGCCTGGTTCCTGTCTCAGGATCCTGGGAATCTGGCTGGCTCCATTGCTGGCCTAGATGTGTGGCAGCAGGGGCAGGGCTAAGGCCCATGACCCCCGTCTCTCAGGACCCCTGGGCATCGGTCTGGCTCCATTTCTGGCAAGGCAGTCAGGAGGCGGGGCCAGCGTGTTCACCAGGAAGAGATGGGCAGTCTCTATAATTCATTTTTCAATGTCTGTTTGTCTCTCTAGTCTTTACCTGTGTAAAACCAGGTATGTTCAGCACATGGTGTGTAATAGGTGGGAACTAAATAAAATATGTATTTATTAAAAACAGTGAAAAAATTAGAACACCATCTCTTGGAGATACCCACCACTCTCATCTACCTAATTATATCCTATCTAACTGTTCTCTTCTGTAACAATATTCTGCCTAATTATATGTTGTTAGTTGTGGTTTCCTCACATTGGGTTATGTGAAAGCTCCTAGCATCAGGCCTGGCGTATGGCGGATGCTCCATAATGATAGATGGTGTTTCTTCATTTTTCGATACTGTTAAAAGATAAATTTAGGCACATTACAATTTTAAAGAGTTTATTTGAGCAGACAGTAATGCATGAATCATGCAGCTCTGGAGTCTGGTGGTTTGAAGCTCCACAAAAGGAGTATTAGGGGAAAACTTTATAAAGTGAAGCAAGATCTAATGTCTTAGTCAACTTTCTTTTGCTTATAACAAAATACCTGAGAATGGGTAATTTATAAAGAAACAAAATTTATTTCTCACATTTTTGAAGGCTGGAAAGTCTAAGGTAGAGGGGCCACATCTGGTGAAGATGTTCTTGCTGGTGGGGACTCTGCAGAGTCCTGTTGTAGTTCAGGGCATCGCATGGCAAGAGGGCTGAACATGCTATCCCAGGTCTCTCTTCCTCTTCTTATAAAGCACCAGTCCACTTTCATGATAACCCATTAACCCATTAATTATGAATACATGCATGGATTAATCCATTCGTGAGAGCAGAGACCGCATGACCCAATCACCTGTTAAAGGCCCCACCTCTCAAATACCATAGTCAGATTTTCCACCCTCTTAATACTGTTACAATGGGGATTAAGTTTCAACCTGAGTTTTTTGGGGGGGACAAACATTCAAACCATAGCACAAGACAAAGAAAATATTTGATTGGTTAAATTGAATTCATTTCAGTAGCCTTAAAGTCCCTAATTAGAAGTTTGTGGTTTCTGGGTGGTTAAGCTGAAGTTTTGCTTTTCTAGCCTATGATTGTTCAAGTTGAGTTGGGTTTTGGTTTGCTTATGTAGGAACTCGGGGTGCTAGGGCAGTCTCAGTCTAATGACCTCCTAATTAATTATTTTAACACAAAATATTTAGATCTTTTGAGATCCAAATGCTGCAGAGTTACTACAAGTTTCTTGAGTTTTACCCAGGGAGACAATTGTAGCCTTCAGAGCTGTAGCTGGATATAGATTAAGTGGCCTCTTGTAAATTATAGGCTAACTTTTGTAGAACTGTGAATGCTACAAGGCAGCCTGGATATTCCTCCAGACTTGAAATTCAACAGCATGGCTTTAGACCAAGCAGTGAGTGAACCTTGGAAGGCTTTAGTCATGGGACCAAGGACTCACTGGCACGATTTTGCCAGCAGTGGGAGATACATGGGTACTTGTGAAACATCTGTGCCAAACACTCACTCATTTTCTGAACTAAAAGAAACATGAGATATCCAATCCTGAGATTGCAAACTGGCAGGACATGGGCAAGAATTTGGCCCCCAGATGTGGTTGGTTTGTCATTTACAGTATTTTAAGAACTGCTCAGTTTGATATAAGAATATAGTTGGCCACTTTATCTTGAAAAATTAGGACAGGCCACATTTTCACACGGCAGCAGTGGGCCAGAGGTCAGAGTAGCTGCCTTCTTTATACAGGCGTCCCTCTCCCATTGGAATACTTGGAACCCACTCAGTTCTGTTAGGGCAGTTGATTTGTTACACCTTTTCTAATCGAACCTTATTTTACTGATGAGGAAACTATCTCTTTTCTAGCAATAGTTTTGGGGGAGGAAGAGAGAAATGAGAAGAACTGGCCACAGTAACACAAAAAATTGTGGCAGAGAAGGGACTGGAATCCCAGCCAATTGCTTATTCTATCACATCATATTGTGGGTGTCTGTTACGAATCTCCTGTGCTGGAGGGTGGAATGGGGGTGCTGCCACTCACCAGTGAGTTTAAGTACCTTTCCCAAGGCCATGATGCTTATAAATGGATGAGTGATTGCTCTTTTAATTATTTCTACATCACACGTGGTACCTAACAGTGCAGAGAAATAGTAGTTAGTCAGAAATTGAACAGAGTTAGACTGAATACTGTGTGTGAAGTTGCCTTTCACAAAAGCTTCTTCCTACTCCTTTCCATTTGGTTACACTGAATCCAGCCAGACACACATTAACCAGATGAACAGAGTTACACGTTGTTTTCACAGGAAATCTTATCTTCCTCCTTCAGTTTACCTAAAAGGATGAGAAGCTGGGAGGGGCGTTTGCCAGTGTTTACACACACGTCGATGTATATATTTATGCACCACACGTATCCACACACACACATATGTCTGTACAGCAATATGTATTTGCTGCAGCATCTGGACTTCTGTGAAGTTTTGACCTTTGATCCCTTACAGCTGGGTTGGCTCAAAGTTTAGAGCAAGACTTGCAAGATTCCCTGAAGAACATATGTTTCTAAGCAGTTCCCTGGTTCTCTATCTTTTTTTTTTTTTTTTTTTTTTTTTTTTTTTTGCTGGCGCAGTCATAAAAGTTTACCACCTAGGACCTCATACTAGTAGCTCTGCTTTGCTGAAGAATTTCTCATGGTTGGTGTGAAAAATCATGCTCTGTAATGTCCCTCTATCCACCTCACTCCCTAGCTCGCTCAGAAAAGCTTTGGTAATGTTTTACTTTTTAACTGCTTATGTTTTTCTTGTAAACTGCTTTGTCCTGAAAAAAGCGTTGGCAACTTTGGATAAAAATGAGCTTTGTAGCTTCATTGTTTCACAGTAGCCGATAAAAGTGTTCGGTGGCAATTGGAGATGCTCTGATTCATCAACACCTTGGCCCTATCACTTCTGTAAGCTCTGTCTTTATAGACGTGGGTCTGGCTTGGTTGGGTTTGGAGGGGGGTCAGCTCTCATTTAAATCGGTCTGCCATTTTTAGGCAACACAGCCCCTGCCCTCAGGTAGGAATCAAATAGCAATGTAAAAAGCAAAGGTGCTACATCCTTTTGTGCTTTTGTTTTGGGGCATCATCATGTACTTGATGTTCGAAATCGCTACAAGATGATACAATGTAAATAAATTAAAGTATATATTTAAGACTGTGCTTTAGGAAGGCACAGCTGGGCCTTTGAAAGTTTTATAAAATCATTGAATTTTCGCCACATTGCTTGACACACAGTCCACCAGCTGATGGCAAGGGAAGGAGAAGAAGTTCATCTATTCTGTATTCACACCTTGCTGGATTTCTCACATTTAATGCATCTTCTTTCTCTGCTCCCAAATATCTTCCCCTCTAGTCTTTCTATCTAAATTAAACACTTGGAACCTTCCTTTATTTCTCTTTCTATCAGAAACCACAATGATTCATAAAAAATTCCAGTTGGCTTTCTATGCAAAATACAAACAGATTATGGTAACTTACTATGAATGTTTTCACTTCCACTTGCCTTTTATTATAGGTCTGAAGAAAGCGTGAGAAAGTAGTGAGAAGTTACAGTTAGCCTGAACTTCTTGTAATCACATCCCAACTGATTTGGTTTCCAAGTAACCCACTTAAAATCTGTTCTTGAAACAGTAGCTAGAGGGATCCTTTTAAAATAGAAGCCATAATCATGTTCTCCTCTCCTCTGAATCCTTTGATGGTTTCCTATATTTTTCAGTGCAAAAGCCCAAGTTCAAGTCATGGCTTATAAGGTGGGAGGTGCCTACGCCTCCATTTCATCTTTTACCTTACCTTCCAGATGTCAGAATGACTTCACTCATGTCACTGTTAAAATTCTCATGAGAGAGACCTCCTCTGACCCACCAGTGTAAATGTCACCTTGCCCCAGTTCTGTATACTGTCATCCTGCCTAATTCTGTTTTCACAGCACTTACCACAACCTGACATACTATGCATTCATTTGCCTACTTGTTTATCTTTGTTCTCCTCTCACCACAAAGTATATTTTGTGAGAAGAGGGAGTTTGTTTTATTCACTGCTTCATACCTGGTTCTTTGTATACTGACTGGTTCATAGTGAGTGCTTCATGGATAGGCATTGAGTGGATGAATGAATCGGATTGTCTGAGACAGGTAAGTGGGGACTCAGAGCCATGGGAGATTTTATAGTAAAATATACAGGATGCCCCTTTGCCCAGGTCTAGAGGATAAGAAAAGTGGATAAATGGCTGAAATTGAGACCTGGAGAGCTCAAAGCTGATAAAGTTGGATCAAATTAAGTTACCAATTTAAGGACTGAAATGTAGTAGCCAGAATATAGATTAAAACTCACTTGATGTTGAGCTGACTTTTACTGAGAATTTACTATATACTTAATATTAGTTTCCTTAGGCTGATGTAAGAAATTGTCATAAACGTGGTGGCTTAAAATGACAAACATTTTTTCTCTCATAGTTGTGAAGGTTAGAAATCTCAAACCAAGCTGTCGGCAGGGCCATGCTCCCTCTGGAGTTTCCAAGGAAGACTCCTTCCTTGCCTTTTCCAGCTTCTGGTGGCCCCAGGTGTTCGTGGATATCAAAATCCTCAGATATACAACCAGATGGTTATGGAACCACAGATACAAAAAGTTGGCCTTCCATATCCACAGATACTGCTAATAACTGTATTTTCCATCTGCGGTGGTTGAATCTGTGGACATGGAACCCGCTGACCATATTTATAGAAAAAAAAATAATCCACAGATAAGTGGATGCGAGCAGTTCAAATTCTTGTTGTTTAAGGGTTAACTGTACTTATTTTAATTACCCTATATTTTAAATGATGGAACTGGGCCACCTTGCAAACACTTGTATAACCAACACTTGTAACTACCATATTACTTTTACAAGTCACTGAATAGAAGCCCAAATGTCAGGAAGATGGGCAAGACCCAATCCCAGGATTTTTTAAGCCCAAGATGGACGATGTCCAGGGCAGCTCTCACTAGGGGTCCAGGAGAGAGAGAAAGAGAGTTAAAGCAAAACTCACTTCCCTGCAGGGGCACTAAGAGGCAATCGCAGGAGCAATCTTCACCTTGGACAGAGTGTGAAACCACAGTCAGTGATCAAATGAGCTAGGGCCACTTCGGGATCTGCTTCAGGCTAGAATGCACTCCAAAAGAAAAACGAACCATTGCAGCACAGCAACGGTCTCATGTCTGCTCAGAATGACTGTTTACTGCATGGATTTATTTGTAGTAAGAAGACAGGAAAATTATACCTTATCATATTTTTGTTTTCTGCCCCTTTACATAATGGGCACTGCAACTACAAGCAAGATTTTTCATGATTTCCCCTGTGAAATACTCCACAACATTCCAGCCTGGGAATATATTTACTTCTGTGATCTAAATTTTACCCTTGGTTTGCATTATCTTTTACCAAAGTCCTGGCCTAGAATTTATCATTAGTGGAAAGCCAGCTGGTCAACAAGGGGGTTTAAGAGTTTAAGACTGTTTAGTTTTCCCTTTCTAGGAATTTAAGCAGAAAATGAGACCTTTTAATTTTCTGAGCTGCTATCCCTTTCTTTCCTCCTAAGCTTCCCTCTTGTCTTCGCCTCTTTTTCGCTTGCCTGGCTCCGTCTCCTCCTTCTCTGCAGACCCCCCACCCCCTCTCATTTCTGCCTCTGCCTCTCACCCCTGCCCCCACCATCTCTCTTTATCTCTCTCCCCTCTCCTTCCAGCCTTTCTTAATCATTTTGATATTTGTCAGATCCCTGTGGCCTTATTAAGACAGGCAATTAGGGTTTTTTTGGTCTAATGTTTTAAAAATTATTTCCGCCAACTCCCTAGCTTCCTGTGTGCATTGATGCCAGGACTGTCTAGAATGTTTACTCTGCTGAGAAAATTAAGTGAGGCTTTCAAGCCCGAACACTCTTCACTTCCCTCCCAGCTCTTCTAGACTGTGGATAAGTCCAACCCATCCTTTCTTCCCTCTGGCATTTCAGAGGCAAAGAGCCTGTCTCTGTCTCGCATCCTCAGTCACTCGTTCTTTAATGATGTCTTCTCCTGCCTAGAAACATTTTCAAATATCTTTGACATTATAAATCTCCCTGCTACCCTTCCTTTTCTTTTTTCATCTCACTACCGTCGTTCTTGAAATAGTAGACGTCACTTACCTTCCTTGCTTTCCCACCTCTCTCGCTCTCCTTGATATGGTAAGTGCCAATTTCTGCTTTCCTCATTGCAACCCACCAGCCTCCAAAATTGCTTTGGAAAAATGAATCAAGTATCTGCTATCAATAAATCTGATATCTTTTTAAAAAAAACTTTCCAAGGGTAATACACTTGAATTTTCTGCAGTTTAATGCTTTTATTGACCAACCATTTTAACTCTCTTAAAACTGTTTCCTCCCTTTGTTTGCATGACACCATTTTCTCCTGGTTCTTTGAACTCTGTGTACTTTCTAACTCCTCCTCAGGTTCCTACAGTGGTTCATCAAATTTGGTCTATTCCCTAAGCTTTATTTCCAATGGTGCCATCCTCGATCACATCTCCACTCCCCCTCCCCTCTCCCCTGCTCTCTTCTCTTCTCAATTCACACTGGTTTGTCTCTAGTATTCTCAGGGCATCAATGATCACCTCTAGACTTATGTCCCCTAAACAGATCTTAACCCTAGTTTTCTTCCTAAGCCTCTATCCTTACATCTACTTGTTAGATATCTTTATCTGTACATTCAATAAAAACTTCCAATGCACAACATGCCAAATCAAATTACCTCTATGATTTCCAAAACCTGCTTCTCTTTAAGTAATTACTATCTAACAGAGTGAAAACGCTTGAACCCTTTTCTCCTAGGTGAGAAAAATGCTCACTTCTCCTGTTCTATCATCATACTGGGATTTTTACACCTGCAGTGTCCAGAAGAGTATAATTGCTTCTTCTTTGCAAAACCACTAAGCTGGTTCAGGCTTGCACACTGGTCTGCAGGATTGTTTCAATGGCCTTTAGACTGAACTTCATGTTTCCTGCCTGGACCTTCTATTACGTTTTCCAAGTCCCACTGGAAATGCAAATTAATCACACCACACCCCTTCTTTTTTTTTTTTTTTTTAAATTTTTATTTTGTCAATATACAATGTATATGATTATTATGGCCCATCACGGACACCTCCCGCCCTCCTCCCTCTCTCCCATCCCCCCCCAAGAATGTCCTTTCCGTTTGCTTGTTGTAACAACTTCAAAAAAAAAAAAAGTATGGTTGTTATATCTTCTTCCCCACCCCCCACCCCCAGTTTTTTTTTGACACCACACCCCTTCTAAAAACCTTAGAAGTTCCCCACTCCTTATAGCATAATGTTCAAAGTAAAGTTTTAGGCATGATATGAGAGTATCTGGCACCTAAAGGAGGCTCAATCAGGTATTATATTAATGAAGGAAGATGTAAGAACTGAAAAACTTGGGCAATTTAGCCCAGACTGTGTCATTGACTCACATGAAGTCAGTCATAGAAATGTGCAGTGTAGCTATTTCTGAGATTTGAGAGGTAATGTCTTGAGTAAGCATGTGCATGTGTCAGAAAAGCAGAAAACAATGTACATTTACTACTGAATCACAAAACCAAAGGGCCTAGGTACCATTTGGGAATCAGAAGGGGACACCATGTATCAAAGACAGGAACAAGGGATTAGACTTGCAGTGGATCTGAGCAGTTTGCCCAATTATTTTTGTTGTCAGCAAACATTTGTTAAGTATTAACTGTATGCCAGACATAACGTTGAGGACAAAATAGCAAATATAACATTGACTCTCACCTCAAGGAGCTCATCAGCTGGGTGAGCAAGTGTATAGACAGTAGTAGTGTTGGAAACCCCTCACACTCACATATGCACTATAGAACTAACTCATATACTATAGAACTTTGTTTTACCTTTACAGGTAGCCCTTAATGATTAACTAAGATTGTATTGAAAGCATCTATGTATCATGCTTGAAGACTCTACAACCTATCTCTTCCTGTTACATTTACCTATATCAACCCCAGCCCTCAGTGGATCAGAGAGGCAGTCGGGACTTTACCTTCTGTCTCCCAGTCAACTTCTGAAATAAAAGTCCTTTCCTTTAAGTTCTGTCTCATGGGTGTGACTGGTGATCCTATAGCAGTGAACACTCGGACCCACATGGGTCAGGAATTTTCCCGACTAAGTTGGCCTCTACACATTGGCTGTCAGTGAAGGGGAATCCCATGGAACTCATTTATTACCAATGTCATGTGGCCAGTGCCATTCTTGGGGTAAATATGTATGAAATCACATAAGAGGAGGGCTTTGCAGCCTTTTAAAGGTGCATTGTGACCTCTTTTCTGCCTTGTCACTTTCTCCTTGCTTCATACTTCTACTGTACTCAGAGTTCCCAAATGTGCCATACACTTTTTTCTCATGACATTTGGCCTCATAGCATTCCCATAACCTGGAATGTCCTTTATCCTCCTCATGGTGAAAGCTCCTAACCTGTAGCATAGTGTTCACGTTCACAGGCTCTGGGTTCAAATCTCAACGCTACCCCTTCCTATCTGGGTGATCCAGGCAGCAGATTTAATTTCTGTGTTTCCCATTTTCTATGTATTATAGAATGGGGAATAATAATATCATTTACCTCACAGGTTTTTCTAAGATTTAAATAAATTAATAATATATGTAAAGCATATGAATAGTGCCTTGTGGTGACTCAGACCGACAAAGGAAACCCACTGGAAATATAGAGAAAGTACAGCGTATTCTTAACAATAAATTAAGCTTAAATGTAAATCTCACTGTGATGTCTCCCAAACACCCCCCTTTTTGTGAGAACTTGCATACTTGACTCACATTTCTAGGAATCAGTTTTCTCACTCATTGGGGTGGGATTGGGGACAGCTGGAGATGATCTCTAGGATCATTCAACATTCAATAAGTACAAGAGATTTTTCAGTCACACATATACACCCATATCAATTATTATCTGAAATTTGTCCTCAGTCTTAAATATACTGCCATCTCTTTCAATACAGAAGCTCCTTGTCTTCCAGTCACTGGCTTGGTGTCCTTTGGCAAGCCAAGTAACAGGACCCTGAAAAGTATTTGAATCAGATAATGATTCCTGTTTTTCTTCACGGTAGGATTTTGTGGATTAGATAATATATGCAAAAATATTCTGTAAACAAGGGATTGCAAATTTGAATGTCTGTGGGCCAGGCAGATAATATCAGTAGATAAAGTGGCCGCATGGAGAGCCTGAGAAGCCATCCCCAGCCTGAAAAGAACAATGGTTATTGAGCGTTAACAAATTCTTTCCTTTTTAGGCCAGTTCCAGTTTTCCTAGAAAATTCAGATATCTCAAATTTCATGTGAATCTAATGCTTTTTAATGGTGAAAATTAATTTAAAATTGAAAATAAACATTGTGAGAGCCAAACACTGTCATATAAATTGTGGACCTGCTGTTATACACTCTGTTCTAGACTGTCAAATAATAGACAGATGTAAGTGGTGAGAAGGAAACCCATCCTTTATGTGTCTCTTATGTGACATTTATTATTGCATTATTCCTAAAAATGTATTATGAGATATTAAACCTAAGCTACTCATCCAAGGAACTGGGATTGATGTTTCCAAAAGTCAATTTACAAAATGTTGATTTCTCCCTAGTTTAAGATGACTGAGGAAGATGGGCACCTGGGCCTTTTTTTTTTTTTTTTTTTTTGAGGTGGTAGGGGGCACCTAGACTGTTGAAACATGGCATCTTTTTCAGTTTAGTCCCTGGCTCTGAATTCATTTCCAAGCCCTAAAAGAGAGAAACTACAAGTAGATTCTGAAAGAGGGACTCCTTTAGACACAGGACATAAGTTAAACAGGTTGCAAAAAAGTGCAAGCCTCCCTTATCTGCAGAGCATGCAGTATAACTTCTTAGCTGATGTTCCCTAGAAATCAGAGCTTTGGACGAGGATGGATATATGAAGGTCTTAACAGGAAATCAAGTATAAGCTACATTTTTACAAAGAAGTCAGGAAGAGAGGATGTGAACACATAAAAAGTGATATGTCACTATGCCATCCCCACTTTAAAACAAGCAGGTGTGTCTCTTGGCCATATCAGCTGAGCATGTGAAACTCCTCTGGATGAGCTCCAAGGAGACATTGTGTCTTGACTAGTCCATGGTATAAAGTAAAAGGAGAGCAGTTATTTGTCACAAAGTTACCCTCTAGGTTTACAAGACCAGGGACTTTGAGAAACAGAATTCTCAAAGAAGTAATCTTCCACAGTGATGATAGATTTTAGTGGTGGTAGGGGAGCTTGAGAACAGAGGAACACATGTACATGTCAGACATTCATGTGAACAAGGATGTTCATGTGAACATCATGTGAATTTCTAGACATACCCAATGGGAGGTGGGTAGGGATAGCAGAGAATTTTCAGGTGGCTGGGGGGTGTGCTATGCAGATTGGGGCAAACAATTTGGATATGCAGGTTGGTGAAGCTTAGGTAAAATCAGATCATATTGCCATTTTTACAAATTCGTAAATTAAGTGCGTCCTTCAGGGCCAGGGTAGCTTGCAAGCACTCGGCTCATACATAAACTCCTATGAAGAGGGCTGCTGATTTTCCAGCCAAGACTGCTACTTCTAGGAATGCTATGACACTATCAAATCTTGGGTTGCGGAGCTGTTCTTTAAGACTGGTTGTGGCTTGTCCACTACTGGTAGAAAGAGAAGGTGAAGTGGGAAAGGAAGCCCATTGTAAAGAAGTGTGTGTCCAAGTGAATTCACCTGTGATAACTCTGAACAAAGTTTTTGATCTTGTCTTTTGTAATGGTGGTGTTGTTCATTTGATTCTTTGTTTTTGTTTCTTTTTAATTAGAGTTTGGTTACTGACGTGGTGCTTCTAACATTAATCCCATTCAGACTGGACACCTTCTATGGTTACCCAAGTACCTGTACTTGCTATTGCTTATTCCTCAATAAACGGAGAAATTCTGCAGGAAAATGTTATTCCAGCACAAGACCTGGGACTTTGCAGTGGTCCTAATTCACTTCGCAGATGTAACACTCCTTATTGTCTTATATTTGAAGTTCTTCTAGTTCTCAAATTTTAGGGTGCATCAGAATCACCTACAGGGCTTTTAAAAACAGACATTTTTGGGTCCCACGTGGAATATCTAATTCAATACATCTGGGATGGGAAGTATAAATGTGCATTTCTAACAAGTTCCCAGGTGATGTTGGTGCTCCTGGTGCTGGAACCACACATTGAGAATAACTGCTGTAGTTAATAAAGTTCCTTTGAAAAATCATGGTTTTCAGAAATCATGGTCATCTCACATACTAGAGGTTATACATAGGAAATGTTTACACATTTTTTCTTTTCTTTCTTTATTTTTTCTTTTCTTTCTGATTTGTTTTTCTTTTCCTCTCCTTCCTTCCCTCTTCCCCTCACCTTACTTCCTTTGTTCATTACTTTCTTTCACTAAATTCCTGCAGAACATTTTTCTAGCCAATATGTGGTTTGGACCCAGCCACAAGCAAGATTCCTAGAATTCAGAAAAATGATGGATCCAAGTGAAAACTTGTGAGGTTTTACGTTCCAAATCAATTAGCTTGCTTTTCCAAATCAAAGTAACGGCATAGTCTCTAGGAGGGTTTGCTGTTGTGAACATTTATTCTGAGCCTTAACAACAACTTAATTCAAAGTTGGGGATCTGAATGAGCTATAAAATTAAAACAGGATCCTCCAAGTTAAAACACACACAAAGTCAACGAACCATTTCTTGAAATGTTTCCCCTTGGCCGCTCTCTGTTTCATAGAATAGAGCTTGATTAATCATCCTAAATCAACCAAACTAAACTGTTAATTGCCTGGATTTTTATTTCATATTGTCTGCAGAAAGCCAATTTAAGCAAACAAACTCATTTCAGATTTATTTTTTAAAAAATAGGATGAACCTGGGGGCCCATTCACACTAAGCTCAAACTTTTACATCTTTTTTATATATAATTTTGGGCACCAAATTCAGAATTACTAATACTCAAACACTAAAATAAAGCTTCAAGCTTTATTAAAAAATGCACTGAGTTAACTACTTAAAGCAGGAAGGTAGATGACTCATTATTAAAATAAACAAAAATCAGTGCTGAAAATAAATTTTATAAAGGTTTTCTAGTTAGTCCTTAGTTAACCAAGAAATATAGAACTAGAACTTTCCATTTGAGCATTTTGCTTTACTAAATATTATTCTATCCTATCTTCAGCCCCTTAGATTCAGATTTAGCTCATAATTTAAGAGAATCTCTAATGTCAGGCTTTGAGTTCGGTGCTCTCAAATATGTTATTTATTAATCCTAATGAAAACTTTGAGAGGCAGCCTCTGAATGAAGAAGCTCAAATTCAAACACAGGATATCTGAAATCACAGCTGAAAGACAATTGGTCTTAAAGTTAGAAACACTTGATTCCAGTCCCATGGAGACTACTTACAGCCTGGAAATGTTTGGATGTTATTTCAACCTTTCCAAGTCTCAGTTTCCTTGTCAGTAAATTCAAGGAAAAATATCATTTGCAAATCCATCTTTCAGAGGTGTTTTGGGATTAAATAAGAATAAGAATAAATGTAAATTAATGTGTAAGGAATTGTAACTAACATATTTTTCTTACAAAAGTGAATTGATTTTAACTTATTCCTCCACCCCACTTTCCCAAATGCAGCCAGTAATCTTAGACAAAAGCAGTCCCACTCTCTCCCGGTCTTTGTAACACTGCAGATGAACATGAATGACATGGTCCTGCTCTCAGGGAATGTGACTTATACTCAGCAGCGAAGGCTCTTACTGAGGTGAAAATAGATTGAATGCTGGTCTAGTTCAAGATTCTGTGTCTGGATTGGCTTCAGATTATTTCCTGTGTAGAGAATCCTTCAGAGAGGGACTCAAGCAACACACCTATGTATCTAAATGCAGCTTTGGGGCCCTGATCTGCAACCACCCTGGAAAGAGCCCTAGACCCTCCAGGTCTTCATAAAATGAGGTGTTCAGTGTATCTAAACGAGAAATATTAACAGCAGCAGCAGCACACTCTCATTACACTTACTATGTGTCAGGACATGTCTTGACCAATTTAATCCTCACAACAGCCTTCTTACATAGTTTCTATTATGATACCCATTCTACCCAAATGGAATTGGGAGCACAGGGATGAAGTAGTAGTTATTTTTAGTATTTATTGGTGTATTAGTAAAATAAACACTATGTTAATCACTTGATATGAATTTTCCCTTTTGATTTTCAAAATAGCCTTATTAAAAAAATTATTATTATTCCAGTGTGACAAAGGGTGAGAAAGAGGCAGCAGAGTCTAAATGACTTGCCTAAGGCCATACAATCAGCAAATTGTTGAGCTAAGACTCCAAGGCAGGGCAGTCTGAACCCAACATGAACTTTATTAACCACATACTACAGGGCTTGAAACCATTCCAGAGGAATTGTCATCTCAATTGAACAAGTGATTGACTGGCTGATTTCACTGGTTTCGTGGAATTTCACTAATGTTGGTGCTATATTTAGTCAGTGCAGAAATGACTCAGAATCTTCTAGAGCATGCTGGTTTTCAGCTGGTTCTGGCCTGAGACTCTGTGCTTTTGAACCCTGTCCAGGACTTACCTGAAACACATATAGATTCAGTGGTGAGAGATCATATGCTATAGTACCAAAGTCATCTTAGCATTCTTTTGTTAATTTTTTTCGCTTTGGTTTCCTGCCAGCTCCAGACTTAGTCCTGGTCTTTTGAAAATTATATAACAGATCAGAAATATATTATGCCCTTTTCTAATTCTTCTGGTGCAGATTATTTTATTATGGCTTTTTATGAAAGGATAATTATTTAAATCACGTTTTTGAGGTTGTTTTTCTCTTGTGAGTTTCATCAAGAAATAAAGAATCTAGTACTTAATTGTGAGGTACAAAGAAGAATGATAAACAGTTCTTGCCCTCAGAGTGCTTACACTAAGGAGAAGAGATAAGTAATGCAAAGCCCTAACTATAATGCAAATTTTAATGCAACTATGAAGATAGTGCGATAGGAGTGCAGAAGAGAACACATTTCCAGCTGAGTGCACTAGAGAGGTGGTTTTATACTGGATGGAACTTCAGTAGGTAAATATGAAAAGGAAGACATTTTTGATAGTGGGATAAACATGAAAAAATGCAGGGAGGCAGTGATAGATAACCAACATAGAAATAAAATGTGTTATACTCTGAATATTTGCAACTCTTTTTTTAGGAAACAGGAAGGAAATGAATATTTGCTGAATGCACACTGTAAAGCAAAGAAGTTTGCTAGATGCTTTACAGCCTGAGCTCACTGAAGTCTTAAAATAATGTTATTATCCTCATTCTTTAGACTAGGAAACTGAAATATAGCAAGTTGAAGTTATTTGACCAAGATCATAGTTGTAGGTATAGTAATAATATAGCCTGTAATATTGTAATAGTATAGCCTTGAATTAATGTTTGCATGTGGTTTTCAAGTCCATTCAATTTCCTCAATTAGTCTATACTTACACAGCAGGTGAATAAGTATAAGTGTTTACCGAATGAGCCAGCATCATTGAATAGCTGTGCAGAGATTCTTTCCTTCTAACGGGTGGGTTTTTCACTCAATCCACCTCTCTTCTCCACTCAAATCAGTTTTGACTTATTCGATGAAGTACTGAAGACCAATGAGAGCCTTGCATAGGCCAGTGGTCTTGTGTTGTCAGAGAAGATGTCCAAATATGTCATGTTGTGCCTTGATCATGGCTGGTATGCAGGCAATTTATTCATCATACTACCTGGAACAAAGGTTAGCCAAGAGTTTGGGAACCACTTAAAAGGAAATGTTCCCCAAACAGAATAAAAACAATTAGCTCAACATTAAGCCAGAACACTGAAAGCTTCCTGGATGACTTTACAAATTGTTTTCATAGCATCACTGAAATCATAGAGTTGGAAAGGGGTGTTAAATTCATTTATTCCTATTCTGAAATTGAGGCAGGGATTCTCTCTTATGACAGCCCTGGAAAGGTGCCCTCATTGAATATTTCCAGTAGCATGAAGTTTGCTATTAGCCATGGATATCATTTTGTTTGTGGCCAGATCTGATTGGCGTGGAATGCCTTACTTTTAGGAACAGCATTTGCCTTCCAGTCTTACCAACTACTGCCAATTTGGCAGGTAGAATGACTGGAGAAAAACTACATAATTCCAGAATATTAAAATATACACATAAAAATTGAGCTTGATCATTTCTGTATATAAACCTTTATGTGTTGTAGAAACAATTTTATCTCAGAGGTTAATAGTGTACTCCTTGCAATCTGACTAATCTGAATTCAAATCCTTATTTCAAAATTTACTTGGGTAAATCACTTCTAATTTCTGTGGACTTGATTCCTTCATCTTTTAAATGGGATAATGATAGCCACTTTGTTGTATTGTTGTAAATGTTAAATATGATGACAATAATAATACATCAGAAATGATTAACATAGTGAGAACAAAAGTAAATGTTCAACTAGTGATATTCACACTTAGCATGAATTCTCTGAAATCTCCTCTTCCTATGGTGGCCCTATTATATATCCATTTAGACTCTAATTTGTATTTGACACAGATCAGAGAGGGTTTTGCTTCCAGATGGAGTGAAAGGGGTTTTGTTGGGGATTAATTGCTAAATGAAGTGGAGAGTCATACTTTAAGTTTCCCTTTGTGACCAGAGTACTGTTTCTCAGTGTGAGCACAAGTAACCCACACTTGTTAAAAATGAAGATTTTAAAACTTTTCTCCAGGCTCATGAATTTGAACTTCTGAGAATGAGGCCTTGGAATCTCACTGTTGACTAGTAGTCACCCCCCAACCCCCCAGACCTATACACACACTCCTGTGATCCTCAGACATTCTAAAGTTTGAAAAATGTTGGGATAAGGTATTAGTCCATTTCTGTTACTTATAACAAAACACCTGGAACTAGGTGATTTATAAGAAAATGAAACTTATGGCTTACAGTTTCAGAGGTTAGGAAGTCTAATGTCCAGAGAACACTTATGGAGAGGGTTTTCTTTGGTGGAGACACTGTGTATCACATTGCGAGAATGGTGGAACACACACACAGAGAGGAACTCTCCCATCCTCTTCTTTTAAAGCCCCCAGAATCACACCCCTGACCACCATTTTTAATTCATTCACTATGGCCTGGTCCTACAATCCAATCACCTCTTCAAGGCTCCACCTTTCAATTACCATAATAGGATTTCCCACCCTTATAACAGTCACAGTGGGGCCAAATTTCTAATAGATAAAACATGGGGGACACAGTTCAAGCTTCAATGAGTTTGGGGGGATTCAATCCATTCGAGATAGAATACACCAAAACACCACTCTACATATGTTTTTCCTTCAGAGGAGTAGAATGACACTGTAACTTCCCCTTTTTTGAACTCTAAACTTTAACACCTGTGAGCATTAAGCACTATTATGCTCCAAAGTTTCATCAGCTCTGGGCTATTTTGGAATATTTTATACTTTAAAATTTTTTACAAGATTCTGATTTATTTGCATAGCTACATTTTTAAGAAATCTCTACTTTATCAGATGGGTATTTCTTATTTAATTTTGCACATCCTTAGATTCTAGTAAGTCTTGCTACCTCCTCACAAGTCAATTATCTCTTGTCTACATCATTTGTTTTTTCTGGTATTCATTTTTCAAGAACTTTTTCTGATTATTGTAGTTCAAGGAACACTGGTATGTGATGGAGTTCAGTATAGAGTCAGTAGAAATGGTGTCCTTCCCAAGGTTTTAGACAATCAGCTAGTCAACCACCCAAAAAAGGAGGGCTTATGCTGAGGTATGATAAGTCAAATTTGATGCAGACACACAAGACACAAAAACTAGTTCAAGATAGATCACAGACCTAAGCATAGGAACTAAAGCTGTATAGCTTCTAGAAGAAAAAAATGGGTGAATATCTACATGAATTTGAGTGTAGGTAAAGATTTTACGAAGAGAACACAGAAAGTACTAACCATAAAAGTAACAAGATAAAAATGTAATAACATTTATAAATTAGGCTTTATTAAAATTAAAATCTTCTTGTCAAAAAACACTCATAAGAAAATAAATAAGTAAGCTACAGATTGGGAGAAAATGTTACAAAACATATATCTGATAAATGACTTTTTCCATAATATATAAGGTATCTCTAAAACTTTGTAATAAAAAGACAAACAACTAAACATATATCTATATATAAGCATTATATATATAAAATATATATGAGTGTAAAATTCAAGCAGATATGGTACTTTAAAAAGTTTGTGGAAAAATAGAATTAAAAGACACTATGAATCTTTCCATAAACTTTTTGATGTACCCTCTTAGATATATGGCTAGTAAACACATGAAAAAGCGCCCAGCATAAATGTTTATCAGGGAAAGACAAATTAAAATCACAATGAGATATATACCCACTAGAACGGCTAAAATAAAAAAGACTACCACTACCAATGTTGTCATGGATGTGGGACAACTGAAACATTCATATATTGTTGGGGGAAAGGAAAAATGGTACAACCACTTTTAAAAACTGTTTAGCATTTTCTTTAAAAAAAAAACCCAGTTAACTTTAGCAGTTAAACATACATCTACCTATGATGAAGCAATTCAACTTCTAAGTGTTTATCTAAGAAAAATAAAACCATATGTCCACAAAATCTTGTACAAGACTGTTCATAGCCCCTTCATTTATAATGCCCAATCAGTCCATCATCAGGAAAATGAATAAACAAGTTGCAAAGTATTTATATAATGGAAAACTACTTAGCAATGAGAAAGAAGGACTTCGGATATACCTAATAACATAAATTTCAAAAACATTATGCTGAGTGAAAGAAGCAAATACAAAAAGAGTTCATTCTTAAATTCTCACTGTATGACTCTATTTAGATGAAATTGTAGAAGAGATTAAACTAATCCAGATAAAGCCAGAGCAGTGACTGCTTTTGTGTATGAAAAAAGGGTGGGATTGATTGGGAAGGGGCAGGAGAGAACCTTCTGAGAAGATAGACGTTTGTGATATATGGGTGTCTGCAATTACCAAAACTAACAGTATTATACATTGAAGACCTGTGTATTCATGTAAATTACACCTGAATCTTAGAGATGTCAAATTTGAGTAAATGCAGGCTGGAGCTGGGTTTTGAGAGAAGAGAGAAAATGTGTGTGTATTGTGTGTGTGTGTATGAGGTGAGCTTATCTTGGCAACCATGGGAGAAATACTATGGTGAATATACAACCATGCCCACTTGGGGGAAGAATGAAGAAAGATAGAAAGCACTAAATAAAACATTGTCTCACGTTTAAATATGTCTTAAAACTCCTTTAGAAATATAAAATGTTTTCATTAGGACAAAAGATAGCAATATTGGTTTTTAATCCCATCTAGGTGCTTCCTGGCAAGTTTATGAATGACTGGGTTTCTCTACATTATGGAAATTAGTTGTTCTGCAATAATTTGAAAAATTTAAGCATAGTAAATATTACCATTCTAGTCAAGCCCAAATAGCAAGATGCCAATATCATCTTGCTATCCTGTGATGAAAAAAAAATTCATGAAAATATATATTTTTTTGCCTTTCACATTAATTTGATCACGATGTGCTAAAAAAGAGTTTCGATAAACCTGTTTGCTATAGTCGCCTATATGGACATAGCATAATTGTTTAAAACCCAATATGTGAGAAAGTTATGTTCTGAAGGCTTTTGATTTCTTCTATTTAGAGTCCTAAGATCCAGGGCTGGCTGTGGAATTATTGCTGTGCTTGCATCAACGTTGGTGGTTTACTGTTAAAGGAAGCATTCAAATGTCTGTGGGTGGACTCAGAGGGGGGATGGCAACAGATAATATGTGGTTAGTAAAACAAAGCTGAATACTGTGCGGTAGAAACCCAAGCCCAACCAAAATAAATCCTTCCACAGAGAAAGTGGGTTTTTAGGCCTTAGCTGTTGTGTTTAGTCTTACTCTGCAAGATATCAAGGAACAATGCTTGTCTATTTTCAACTGTGAGGGGAATTTGTGGCATTTTTTTTCTAGCTAAAGAATAATCTTTTTGGTACTTGCTTCCTATTTTTATGAGCTCAATTAACTATAGATTGTGGTTATAGAATCAGAATTTTGGTAGGACAAAAAATTTAAATGAAAAATAATCAGGACAAATATTAGAATTTCATAAGCAAGTTTACATATTGATTGATATTTTCTTTTTTAGTAGCCACAAGACCGTGATCAATATTATTTATTGTTTGGTATTGTCCATTCATAGTATTATGACATTTGGGCCATCTCTGCACTGGGAAGTGGAAGAAAACAGAATTAGAGGTAATTCTGACTATGTTGGTGGTATCTATGTAAAACCCTAACATTTATTCAGTGTTCATTATTATGCCAGGAACTTCACATTCTTTATATCATTTGATCCTCACTTCAATACTACAGATATTCTATATACTATTAGGAAATAAAGGCTTAATTGGTTTCTGTCCTGACATGTATCCAATCAGTGACAGATTTGAGATTTAACCCCAGGAGTTTTGGTTCCAAAACTCACGAAATAGTGAAAAGCAGTTCACTGAAAATGGTAGCATGCCCATGGTAATTTGATTTTTTCACCTGCACACACACACAAACCAATGATTGAATTAATATAGTTCTCATTAGAGAATAATTGGACTACAGCAACTAAGATATAATTTAGTCAAAACAGATGAATGGACTGCATCCTTTTGTCACCCATGACTATATTAATATTTGTAGCAATTTACCCTGGTACAGCTTTCGAAGGTGTTTTCACGAACATCTTATTCTCTTTTGAACTTAACAGGCACCCTGAGCCAAAAACAGGCTAGACATTATTATTTATTAACTACTGTTCCCATTTTATAGATGAGGGAAACTGTGGTTCAGAGAAACTTAGTAATTTCCCAAGGTCAAACAAAAAAGTGAGTGGCAATTAGAGGTGAAAATCAGTTTGTCCCACTCTCTTCTTTCGAGTATACCTTTAAAAAATTTTTTTGTAATGTCAGTATAACTTTTTGTAATGTCAGTATAAATTCTTTAACAGTTTCTTCTTCAGGGATGGAGAACTCTATTGATAATCCCCACCTTACTGCCTTTCAGTAACTCTAATAAACTCTTAGGTCCAGGAAATGCCCTTATCTCATTGACTGTTGTCAATAGCAGTGATGAGATTGGGGGACTGCTTTTTTACATTCTTGAATTTGACTGTGGGAGAGCATTATGGGGGAAAGGGTCATTTTAATTAAAATAAATGTTCATGTGGATACAGTTTTCTCAGAAAATAACAACAACAACAACAAAAATCCCAAAGCTGGTCTTTGTTTCAGGGAATTAAAATTAGTTTGTAATTGTTCTTTAAAGAGAGTCAAGGTAATAACCATCCTAATAATGAAAATAATCACTGGGAGATGTTCCAGGTACTGGGAAATGAGTACTTAAAACTATTTTCATCCTGCTATTTCATTAGGTATTTCTCTATTGAGTGGATCATTTAAAATTGTCAGAGTTTGGTGAAACCCACTAGAGACCATATTTAAGGACCTATTAATCATGCAAATGGTAGATCACTATGCATTTCCAGAAAGTACAGTAATTAAAAAAAAAAAGTCCTGAGGTAAGAAGACGAAAGATATAAAACCTTTTTTGCTTCACTGTAAGAACTGGAATTTGTACCTGAGTGAAAGAAGCAAGATAAGCAAAGAGAACTTTCTTACATACTTACTGTATGATTCTATTTAGATGAAATTCTAGAAGAGATAAAACTGATCCGTGGTGATAGAAAACAGAGCAGTGGCTGCTGCTGTGTGTGCAGAAAGAATAGTTTCTTAGTTACCAATCATCAGCTGAATAATTAGGCTTCCTTATCAAACAAGCCAAATTATTCCCTTCCAAAGTGAAGGTCTTATTTTTTCTCTGATTATTTCCTCCCTTTGTAACAAGTCTTGAAGTTCATCTCATTATCTTCATCATGATCAAAATCATGTATTGTTGATGGGACATACAGTTACAAAGAAAGGGAAATAGGGAACAGATTACTTGGAAAATAAAAACATTTGGTTGGCTAAGACCTTAATTGGTTTTCCCTGATTCCCCCTCCCCCGCCTTTGCCCTTTATTTGGTTTTGTATATACCAATTTTGTTGATTAGGTCATTTCCCAAAGGGAGAACAATTTGTGCCAGAAACTGATTAGAGATGTGTGTGGAAGCACATTATTCAAGGATGAGAGCTTTCATCAATAGAAAAAATTGAGAACATAGTGAGGGATAAGGAAAGGAAGAAGGGCACTGTTGATTAATATAATATTTCAAAGAAATCATCAAAGACCAGGCAACAAATGTCTTAAGCATTTATTAAGCATCAATATCAGTAGGCACATTGCTAAGATAGAATTTAAAGTCCTTATAACTTTTGTGGCAATCACTGTCTTCATTTTTCCCCCCTGGGAATAAGTTAATTGATTCAAAGCATAAGTATTAATTGCTCTAAATAATGCCACTTACTCCTTGGATGTTGCAGTGTGCTGTACTACTTCCCCTAGAGCAGAGTTTCTTAACCTTGACACCACTGACATTTTGGACCAGATAATTCTTTGTTGCGCAGTCCTGCTCTGTGCATTGTAAGATGTTTAGCAGCATCCCTGGCTTCTCCTTACCAGATGCCTGTGTAGCAGCTCCTCAGTTGTGATAAACAAAATTGTCCCCAGAGGTTGTCAAATGTCCTTTGGAATACATAGTCACCCTGAGTGGAGATATAGAGATAGAAAACACCAATTGCAAATTCAACTAGTCAAGTCCATTTTGTGTCTGATGGTGTGTTCTAAATGGGATACACCACAGACAATAACTGCTGCAATTTACTGGTTACCTATGATACACCAGTCACTGAACAAATATGTATCAATCAGGAGTCTTTGGTTAAAAGTACAAAAATTGACTCCTCTGGAAAATGTAAGCAAAAAGGAAACTATAGGAGGTTCATTCTTATGAAGTGAATCGTAGAAGCCTGTCCTTGTACAGTAAGGCCACAGGAAGTGATGAATCATCTGAGGGCTCATCCATTTGAATGTTATCTCAGACCTTATTTTCAGTCTTAATTATCACCAACTTTGAGATTCATGTTCCAAGAAGAGAGTCTAATAGCCTAGCCTAGGTCATATGATGTTGTGGATTGAATTGCGTCCCACAAAGTTTAATGTCTGGTTCCCACTGTGACAGTGTTAAGGAGGGGGGGAATCCTATTATGATAATTGAAAGGTGAGTCCTTGAAGAATTGATTAGATTGTGAGGACTATGTCCTAGTAAATGGACTAAAAAAGTGACAGTTTAATGGTGGTCATGGCTGTGGTTCTGAGGGATTTAAAAGGAAAAGGAGTCAGGAGTTAGCTCCCTCTCTGCACCTGGCCTATTCACCATGTGATACCCTGTGTCACTGTAGAGTTACTACCAAGAAAAGGCCCTCACCAGATGTGTTCCCTGGACTTTGGACTTCCCAGCCTCTGAAACTGTAAGCAATAAATACTGTTTTTCTACAAATTACACAGTTTCAGGTATTTCTGCTATAAGCAATGGAATACACATGACCACCCATTGACCAGGAGCAAATGACACCTTGACTATCATCACAGAAGACCTTAACCTAATGGGGCAAAATTAGGTACTATTACCATAAAAACGTGTGAATGTAATCTGTGAAGAAAAAAAACAACCAATATTTACACAAGACATTATTGCAATTCCTTTCAACAGCTTTGGAGAGTAGATATTATCATTGTCTACAGATGTCAAAATTGAAATTCAGTGTTTAAGTAACTCATACCAGGTCACAGACTGGTAAATGGCTGAAACAAGATTGAAACTCAGGTCTGTTTGATATCAAAGACTCTACTACCTCCCGCATTTCCCATTGTTTTTATATTACATATTTATGAAAGTTCTCAGTCTCCCATTTATTTGATCAATCACAATTAATCAATAAATACATGTTAATTGAGTCCAATGAAATGGACTACAAACAAATTACTGGATAGTTCCAGCTCTTCCTAGTTGGAGAGTCAAAGTTAGCCATGAAGAAATGATAGAATGAGATCCAATACCAAATTCTGTGATGAATATAGCTAAAAATTAAAGAGCATGTAATTTACACTGAAAAAGGAGTTGGAGGAAAAAAAAGGCTGATATAAATTAGTTTTATTAAGCAGGATTATAGAAGTGGGACTTGAAGTGATTAATAAATGAATTTTAAATTTATGTCAATCTTGATACAAGTTGTATTGGTTTCATCATCATAATGCTTATTGATTATGCATACATCACACACATTATATTTAATTTTAAATTATGAGGTATTTTTAATTTTAAAAAACGAGGTATTATAATTATCTCAATCTTACTGATAAGGAAACTGAAGTGTTAGAGAGTTTAACTAACGTCCAAAATCACAAGCTAGTAAATGGTATCAGACCTGTATCTATGAGCTATAACTGTCTGTACATTAGGTTATAACAATACCTAACTTAGACAATTGCTGAAAATTAAAAAAAGATATTGGAGATAAATTGCCAGGTGTATAAGAGTCCCTTAGCAAATAGTCACTATTAAAATTAAAATATAATAGAACTTATACATGAATTAAATTTTAAAAAAGATAAATTATTCTTTCTCTGTTTATTGTCTTTATTTTATTTGAGATTTCCCAATTTTCTACTCAGTACTTGAATGTTCTTCCCCTCATAAAGTGTGTTTGGGTACATATTAGTAATTCTCTTCATAACTGAAAAAGCATCAATTATGTGCTGCACGGATTCATGAAAACCACCAGCAAAACCACAGTTCTTTATAGGAAAAAGTGCATATCCAGACTTGTTTTCACAAAAGCGGCAGTAAACAATTCAGAATCACTTTTTTCCATTCCTTTTCAACACGTGACCTCTTGGCATGTTGCAAGCTTATGTTATTTTAGTTGTCCTAGTAATTCCTTGTGTTTGTTGAAGAATTGCTTAATGTTATCACTAAGTATAGGTTACTGTGCTAAATGAATATGGCTTTATTTTTATGCTGGCATAGTTTAAAAATAGAATAAGTGAGTAAAATATAATGGTTTGAAGTAAAAGTCTTTTAGACATAGGATACTATTTTGCAGCCATATTTGCAATTTATGGGAGAATTGAATCCACTAATTGATTTATTTCACAATAATATTTGATTAGAACATAACATTTCCACTGTGTTCTGAAGTTTACAAGTGACCGGTAAGTGAAAACAATGAAGCAAGAGAAATACATTTTCTAGACTCGGAGAGTACTGCCCGCTGCCTCACTTGGAGTCGTTTCTCCACTGGAGCCTCAGTTCACTTTTTTGTGAAATGGAGTTTTTTTATATCAAACTCCCCCTCCCACCAGAGAACAACCACAAAACATGGATAAAACACAAACAACAACAACAAAAATAACTGTTTGTAGGCATCGGAGGAAAAACAAAGCAGTCAAGACTTGACCGAAGCAAAACCTCAAAGCAAGTGGGATACATTGAGGTCAGCCCCATATTCTCTACGGCTCTTTTGAGATATGTGCCCATTTTCTATCAGTGTGAGGCCTAGAATCTAAGTAGGAAATGCAGTTAAGCACCGCCATTCCTGGTGATTGGGGCAAAGTTTGTAGACAGTGCCCGGACAACACTCAGCACAGTCTGGGATGTGATAAGTACTTAATATGTGTATTTAAAGACTAAAACAGACACAATTGATCATCTCCCATTTTCCCACTGCCTTCTCTCTTTGCTGGCTATTCTTTCTTGTTTGCTAATTTCCTCATCCCATAAACTTTAGCTGATAAACCACAACGGTGCCAAAAAAGCTGGAAAAAATATTCTGACGGGTATTGTGATTGTACTGAGGACCCTAAGCAAGGAACCTGTATAGAGGAATGACCCCCAACTGTGAGTTTTCGCTAACCTCAAAACTGCTGCCTAAGCCCAAACCTCAAGGTCAGGTACTCAACTGCCCCCATCCTATAAAAACCCTGACCTTGCTTCAGTTGGGAACCACCTGGTCTTCAGGAGAACCCTGAATAAAGTCTGTCATTCTTATTTGAGTCACCCAAATCATTTTCTTTTTACAAGTGTGTTTAAGGTTAGTCCCAGAAACAGACTATGAGGAGGTGATTTGCATGCAGGACATTTGTTGGAGAGCGCCCACAGGACAAATACCTCTGGGAGAATGGGAAGAAGTGGATTGATGAGACAGGAATTGAACTTCCATGTAGCTGCAACAAAGGCCTCAGCCAGTCCCAAATGGAACTCCCTCTGCAGAGGGTGTAACCTCGAGCAGTGTGCCCCTCTTCAGCTCGGGGCAATTCCTGGAGAGGGACTCAGCCACCAACACTCACAGTATCTGGAGTGCCTCATTCTTGAAGTGGGGACCTGGGTGGGGACCACAGTATCAAACACTCAGTGGTGTCTGTTATCCCTCATATGTTTTCTATCACCCTCCTCACCTCCCTTCAGGATGTATTTTACGAGTTTGGCAAGTCCACACAGATGGCAGAGTTAAGATTTTAGCCTAAATTTGTTATCTTCTGCTCCCTACCTTCTTGCCATGTTGTCTCCCAATGAGACAACTCTCAGTCATTCCCAAGAATTTATCAAGTGTCTGTCATGGGGTCAGCCCTTCGTCAGGAACTCCAGGGGGCACCTAATTTGTTCCTTGTCTTGACAAGAAGCAAGAAGTAGCTGGCAGAACCTTTATTTTACTTTATTTTAATTTCTGGCTGAAACACCAGACATTTATTTTTTCATGTTCTGGAGGGTGGAAGTCTGAGATCAAAGTGTTAGCACGGTCGGGTTCCGGTGAGGGCCCTCTTTCTGCCTTGTTGCTGTGTGTTCACATGGCCTTGCCTTGGTATGTGTGTGCATGGAGAGATCTCTCTCCTCTTCTTATTTATTTATTTTTTAGAAATGAGTTTTGAGCTTTATTTCAATCTCCCATAACAAAGTCTGTCAATGAAAATGAACGATAGTTACATATTTAACAAGTTACACAATATATATAAAGATTATTATCCCCTAGAAGAATTCTGTAAAGTTAATGTTTGATTAAAATATTTACATCAATGGTACTTTGTAGATTGCTTAATAATCTTTTTTCTTTTCTTTCTTTTTTTTTTTTTTGATTCTTTAAAAAGATCAACAAAATTTGCAAACCTTTATCTAGACTGACCAAGAAAAAAGGAGAGAAGACAGAAATTACTAAAATCAGAAATAAAGCAGGGGCCTGGTAGAGCAGTGGCTTCTTCTATTACGCTGGAGTGGGCTTTGAGGAGAGAGACGTCCTCTTCTTTTTTGGTCTCTGCTGGTGACTCTCCTTGTATCACTCTAGTCGGGTGTCTGGTGGGCCATCTGCATGTTAGATGTGGCTACTGCTGTGATATTGAACCACTTTTGCAGCAGCCATGACTGTGGCAGAGGCTGTGGTGGGCCACCTGCTAGGAAGTGGAGTTTTGGGAATGCTTCTTACCTGTTTGCCTGTGGGGGATACTGCCCTTGGCTCCCGCATAAGGAACCCAGGTGTGCTCTGTTTCTTGCCTGCATCCAGGTGGAGGGAGCTGGCCCTCAAATCCTGCCTTAGGATCCCAGGAATTCTCTGTCTCTTGCCTGCATCTGGGCAGAGCAGAACCTTTATTTTGTCTGTGCAGCTACTAGGGTTGACCTTCGCTACCTTGTTGTTAGGAAGCCACTGTCCTGGAGATGCTGAAGGGAGTTGACCAGGGAGACTGCTGAGTAACCCAGTCTTGTTGCTGGTGAGTGAAGCAAAGTAGCATATCGTCAATTTTTCTAAAAGTTTCCCTGCATGATCCTCAGAGAACAAGGTTCATATTTTCGAGTCCAGTTTAAGTTAATCTAACTCAACTTTCTTTTATTGAGCACATTTGATTTGCAAAGCCTATGTGTATTTCTGTGGAAACTGACTTGAATAAAATGGAGCACCTTCATTCGAGGGGTTTATAACCTAGTGTGACTCCCTCCCATCCTGAAGCTCAGAGAAGCCTGAGTTTTTTTTCTTTCTTTGCTTTTATTGGGTGTAATTTTTTTGTTGTTGGCTCTGATTATTTTGTGGGGGAGGGGAAAAGAGAGGCAAGAGACCTCAGAAAATGGGCTCATTAAAACAGAAGCCACCTAAGTAAGAAAAGTACAAGCAAAATTTCACCCAATTTTTTGCTTTGACATGTTATTAGCAATACATTTCCTTAGTTTTTTCAGCACTTGTGGCCTGTGGGTAAGATGAATTCAATACACTGTGTAGCTTTCAAAGAGTTAAAATGGGCTTGAATTTAGTTCATAAATTTTAAATTCATAAATATGTTTTTAACCATTTTTAATCCATTCTAAATTTTATTCCAAGCACCCATTTCAAGGGGAGAGGTAAAAACAGAAAGCAAGTCTCAGTTAATTTGTGGTTTTTTTGACCCTTTCCCTGATACATTTTACTTTATAGTAAACCTTGGAGAACATTTGGTTCTGTCATTCTTGGTGCCATGTACAGCAAGATGACTCTCTATTGATGCCATGACATACTGAGCAGCAGAGATTTCATCTGTCATTTCCAAGCAGCTGTAGGACCTAGACATCCCCTTGAGACTAATTATGGCACTGTCTTTCCAGACTGACTGTATAGCCATTTCCTCTTTAGGGTATTGCTTCTTCCCTAAGGCTGTATCTGGAAGGCCATGCACAAGTGCTCTCTGACTAGGCCACCACCTGCAGCATCTCTTTCCCTGCTCTTTTCTCATTATTCTAAGCCTGGAAATGGGTGGGGAACCTGTGTCCTGCTTGGTTCTCAGATCTCAAACATTTGCCATTGCTTCTCTAGTCCCCAAAGTTCTAGTTTTACAAGATTAAAGGATGGCAGGCTATTTGTTTCTTACCCTAAAATTCTCCTCCCTATATAAGGCATGAGCTCAGAATTGTTTAGAAGCTTTAATAGAGGAAATGGGTATAGAGGCGGGGGGGGGGATATTACAGAGTTTATGTTTTTAAAATATAAAAAGATATTTACCAT
>NW_007728161.1:257640-265508 GCF_000696425.1 Galeopterus variegatus | reverse complement strand
CCCTATATAAGGCATGAGCTCAGAATTGTTTAGAAGCTTTAATAGAGGAAATGGGTATAGAGGGGGGGGGGGGGGATATAACAGAGTTTATGTTTTTAAAATATAAAAAGATATTTACCATTCATTATTAAACTTTCTTCTCTCTTGTTCTTAATTTCTATCTTAGTGATAGGTTTGGTATTTAGGGAAGTAGTTAAATTTTTCTAACACATAGGGAACATTTGTAATGGTTCAGCAAACATTTAGCACTAGACATGGGAGTAGGGTTAAGCAATCCTCATGAATGCCACTTGGAAGTTCTTGCAAATTCTCTGAAAGCTCACCAGTTGAGAAGTGAGGTCTGTGTCCCCTTTTCAATTTGGGTTAACCTAAGTGACTCACTAGTCACTAGTAGAAGATAGCAGAAATGACACTATTCCAAAGCTAGGTCAGAAAAGGTCATACAGTTTCCACTTGGTTCTCTCGGAACAGTCACCTTTGGAACCCCAAACCAGAATGTATGAAGTCTTCTACCTTGAGGCACCCATGCTTTGAGAGGCTGCCTCTCAAACAAGAGAGGCCCCTTGCATGTGCTCCAACTGACAGCCCCAGCCAAGGTCCCAGCTTACAGTGAGCATCAACCACCAGGTATGTGAGTTAAGAAACCACCTGATAATTCCAGCTCCAACTCTCCAGTCACCCCAAGCCATTGAGTTTCTTCAGCTGAGGCCCCAGATATTGTGGAGCCCTCTCTGAATTTCTAACCTTAAGAATCTTTTTTTTTTTTCTTTTTTTGTCTTTTTTCATGTCCGGCAACGGACCGCAACCCTCAGTGTCACGCCCGTACCGGACTGGGACTGGCAATGGGATTGCAACCCTCAGCGCTGCGCCCGCCCCTCGCTCAGCCAGTGAGCGGGAACCGGTCTGTATGTGGGATCCGAACCCTCGGCGGGAGTGCCACCGCGCTTCCCAAGCGGCGCACTGTAGCAGTGCACCACCGGGCCGGCCCCAAACCTTAAGAATCTTGAACTTGATAGAATGGTTATTTTACATCAAAAAGTTTCGGTGTAGTTTGTTGCAGAGTGATACTAAATGGGAACCATTACCAAACTCTTCTTTCCTCCTCCCAACTCTTGTCTTATTAAAAGGCTAGGTGTTTAGGGAAGCTATTGAATTATTACAACACACAGAGGGTACATTTATGTCAAAGATCAGTAAACTATTAGTAGTAGACCTTCAATTAGGATTTAGCAAATGCCATGAATGCTACATGAATTAATGGCTGACTTAAGAGTTACCAAGGAAGAAAGAAGACTTTAATACCTGGGTTGCAATTGTACTCTCTATTACGTATCCTGCCAATACCCTCAGTGACTCAAGCATCAGTGCAAGTGACCCACCCAACTCTATTCTAAGGCATCTCCACCATCCCAACATTCCACTTTAGCCATCCACACTCTTAACTTATCGTCATTGGGAAGTGGTTTATATCAATCTCTTCTGGTTTCAATGACGATTTGCTCTTCTACTTCAAGGAGCCATCTGTTCCTTGTCTCTCCATTAGCTTTCTCTCTGTCCTCTCTAGATTTCATTTACTTCCCCATGCAGCCTACATTTCATGGTTAATTATCATCACCATTAAAGTACCAACACCATCGACTCTTGTTTTCTTTTATTTCCAAAGCACCTGCCTGGAAGAAGACCCTAGATCAACCCACCATTTGTCTTCTCACCTTCTACAATTGGGATATAAAGAAAACTGCAGAAAATAATCACTGTATTATATGAATTGGTGCCATATAATTGGAATAGGCTATAGGACAGGCAAAAGAAGATACAGAGTAACCAGTTTAAACACTATTGGGTGAGAAATGATGATGGCTCAGACTAGGAAGATACTGATCTCAACCAGTTAACCCATCTTCTCACTTATCCTCTTAGTCATGATCCTTGTCGTCCTCAGCAAATGTTCAAAAATTGCTCCTTTCTTAAACTTAGCACTCACGCTCCCCTTCTCAGATGTTCTCATCTTCTATGTCACCACAGCAATGCTCACATTCTCACTTTAATTCCCTCACTTGACCTTTCATCATGTCTGTGTCACCCTTCCTTCTAGGATTAGAGGAGAGTGATCACTATGTGCACGGAGCAAGTCTCCATCTATGCTCCCAATCCTACCTCCACTCATTTCCTCTGGGACTGGCTTTATGTATGATTTCTCTCTCTTCTGTATCTAAACTACTTTAATTCTACTGGCTCTTTCCCCTCCTGCACTTGAGTTTATCTTATTCCAGTAGAAGTTCATAAACTTTCCCCTGACTCTGAGTCCCTCTGTACGAGTCCTCTTAGTACTCTCTATTTCTTCCAGATTAAGCTTCTTGTGAGTGTCCTCTATCATCATGATCTCTATTTCTTTTTCCATTTATTTCTTCACATGTTCTCATCAGCATATAAAAGTACTATTTTTCTCCTATCTTAAAATACAAATAAACTTTCATTTACTCTACTTACCCTGTAAACCTGTCCAATTTCTTTATATTCACTTACATAAATGTTCCTTGAAAGAGTTGTTTCCAGTTAGGCTCTCACCACTACTATTCCACTGAAACGTCTATCATCAGGTCCACTAATTACCTCCATGTTGCTAAATCCAATTGCAAGTTGTTGGATTACATCCCGATCTGTTGGTGTCACCCGACGTATTGGACCTTTCTCTCCTTCCTTCCATGTATGCTTTGTACACTCAGTCTTTAGGCCACCAGACTTTCATGGTTTTCCTCCTACTTAATAGGCCACCCTTCCCCTATCTTCATTATTGGTCCCTCTTCTCCTTCCCACACCCTTATCGAGGGAGGACTTGTTGATCTCAGGTAGACACAGAGCTTTAAGTTCCCTCTATATTCTAATGTCTCCCAAATTTATAGCTACAGCTGAGATCTGTCTCCCAAACACCAAACTCACATGACATCAACGTTCTTAAAATCTGATTTTGAATATATAAGATTTATCTCAATTCTAACATATCCAAAACTGAATTTTGAACCTCTACCTAAAACCTGCTCCACTCACAGCCTTTCCCATCTGAGTTGATTGCCATCCCATCCGTGAAGTTTCTCTGGCAAAAACAATTGGAGTGATCCTCGACTGTTCTCTTTCTGTTACACCTTACATATAATTTATAAGGAGATACTATTTGTTCTACCCTTAAGATACACAGTAGTCCCTCCTTATCCATGGGGGATATGTTCCTAGATCCCAGTCGATGCCTCAAACCATGAATGATACTGAAATCTATATATACTGTGTTTTTTCCTAAACATACATACATACCTATGATAAAGTTTAATTTATAAATTAGGCACCCAAAGAGATTAACAACAACTAGTAATAAAATAGAACAATTCCAATAATATATTGTAACAGAAGTTATGTGAATGTGTTCTCTCTCTCTCAAAGTATGAGGGTACTTCAAAAAGTTCTTGGAAAAATGGAATTAAAAGATAATATAAATCTTTCCATGAACTTCTTGAAAACACCTCATACCTTGTTGTACTGTACTGAGGGTAACTGAAACCGCAGAAAATGAAATCAGGGATAAGGGGGAACTAATGTACCTCGGATTCACAATCCCACCAATTCCAGCTTCCTCCGCTCTTATCTTCCTAGTCTGAGCCATCATTATTTCTTACCCAATAGTGTTTAAACTGGTTACTCTGTATTTGCTTTTGCCTGTCCTATAGCCTATTCCAAAGAGAGTGGCCAGAGTGTTTCATTCCTCTGCTTAAAACTCTGTGATGATATCCCAGTTCACTTAGAGTAAAAGCTACAGACAAGGCAAGGGCCTTCAAGCAACTCCATGATCTTCCCCATCACGTCTTCGACCTCATCTCTTTCAGTCCCCCCACATACACACTCCACTCCAGTTGTGCTGACCTTTTTTGTTGTTTCTCAAACATTCCAGGTACTTTCCAGGGACTTTGCACTGGCTGTTCCTGAGGCTCGAAATGATCTTCTATCAGACACCCACATAGCTAGCTCTCTAAACCCTTCACATCTTTGCTTGAAGGTCATCTCCTTGATGTGGCCTGATTTTATCATGCTGGTAAGTAGAATCTTTACTCTCTTGAACTTTCTGGTTTATTTTGTAGGTTTCTGATTTTTGCCTCTTAAATGTTAGAATTTCTCAGGATTTTATTCTTTTTTGTCTCTGCATGCAATTTTTTTTTTTTGTCTTTTTGTGACCGGTAAGGGGTTCGCAACCCTTGGTGTGGTGTCGCCCACACCTCGCTCAGCCAATGAGCGCACCGGCCATTCCTATATAGGATCCGAACCCACGGCGGGAGCGTCACTGCACTCCCAGCGCTGCACTCTCCCGAGTGTGCCACGGGGCCGGCCCTCTGCATGCAATTTTTTTTTTTTTTTTTTGTCTTTTGTCTTTTTCCGTGTCCGGCAACGGATCGCAACCCTCAGTGTTGCCCCCGTACCAGACAGGGGACCGGCAACGGGATCACAACCCTCAGTGTTGCTCCCGCGCCTCGCTCAGCCAGTGAGCAGGAACCAGTCTGTATGTGGGATCCGAACCCTCGGGCTATCCAGTGCGCCACCGGGCCGGCCCCTCTGCATGCAATTTTTAATGACTCCCAGGTATGTATCTCTAGCCCTAACTTCTTCCCTGTGTTTTAATTTATGTACTGAACAAATGGAAAGATCTTTAAGAAAAGTTTGCTTTAACCATCCTTTCATATCTCCCTTCCTTTCATCTCCATTTTCTGATGCAGGACCACTTTCACCCAGTATTTCTCCCCATATCAATTTGTACTTGGCTTATCTAACTAAGATCATCCTGCTTAGCATGAAGGGACTGTTCTGAGAAATACTTAAGACTATGTATATCAAGTCGAAAATCCTTATATTTGTGAATATATTGTAGTGTATTGGGGCTACAGAAAAATAAATATCATAACCTTGACACAAAATCATAGAGCATGAGTTATTCTCAGGCGCTGGTGAAAATGTCGTCATTGAAAATGTTATTTACATATTAAAACTAACATAGAAGACAAATATTATACCCAAAGATACTCTGAGAAAAAGTATTCACTTTCATTTTTAGAAGTACTTCTGTGAAGAATTAAGAATAATGGGGTTATGGTATTACTCCTATCTGGTATAGGATGGTAATTTAGGATTCTTGTGGGACAACGCATCTTTGACTATCTGGTATAGGATGGTAATTTAGGATTCTTGTGGGACAATGCATCTTTGAAACAACAGGAATAAACCTCCATGATGAAAGAATTTCAGGTACCACAGCCACACATGGGAGAAGAAACATTAGTCAGAGCTTTCTTTTTCCACAAAACAATTCCACCTCTAAGCATTTATAATTGAAACCTGGCAAAGACAAAAATAAATAGCAATCAAATAAAGTCTTAGGAATAATCTTACACCCCCTTTTCTCTTTCATTCACACCCTCCAATATGCTGTCATTCAGGTCCATTTCTTTGGTGGCTCATCTCTGTCCTCTTGTCTCTACTCAATTTGTTCCAATCTTAACCCAAATCCTCTTAGGTCTTTCTGAAACACTGCTATCGTAGGTAATGTCTTTCTCCCTTTTCTTCCCAGTGTCACCTGTTCCAATGTATCCCTTACACTAACTCAATAATAATTATTCTAGAATGTAAATCTGATCATGTCAAGCTCCCTTTAAAGATTTCTCATTACGTGTGATGCAGATGCAAACAGTGGTGTCACACACATTTGCTCCATATCTTGCCTCTGCTGTTTCCTTCACCCTAATGTCGTTGCTCTTTCAACACTCCTTCCTCTTCAGCCACTATGCTCTGTGTCAGAGACCCATGGAGTTGCTCGCTGCTTCACATTTGATGGACTGTTCACACCCTGCTCATTTCATCTGGATGGTCCCTGCCCCTGCCTCTCCCCTGTCACGCCACTGCCACTCATTTTTCATGATTCATATCAAGCGTTTTTCCTTTTGTGGCACTAATTTTCCACTCTGACTTACTTTGTACTGTTCCAGAATCATATACATATCTTTATTCTATGTATTACTCAATTCTACTATTGTATTTCATTTTTACCCTTCTGGGAACTGAGAGCTATGTGAATTTAGGGGCTGTAGTTTTTAATCTCCGTACAAATAGTCTTTAGTACTGTAATAGCCTAATAAATATAGAAGCCATATTTTTTTATAAGTGAGGACAGGCAGAAAGGCAGAAGATTGGTGGGCAGGAAGGAAGGGAGGAAGGAAGTAAAAATAGCAAGAAAGAATCAGAAAAAAAAATATTTTATTATAGAGGTAATCATGGGAATTAAATCTCTTTCTTTTCTGAGCTGGGATTTTTCTTCATCAGCTATTTTAAGCTCTTGACACTTTACTACTTTGGAATGAGGATCTTTATTTGGACCCTAGGGCAGCTGCGAACATTCTTTGGCTTTAGTGGTTGTGGTTATTTCTTTCTAAACACACAGAGAGCAACTTCAGCTCACTGCTGCCTGTGGTGTCAGCTGCACTGTTTGAAGTCCTTGGTGAGGAGACAGCTGGATGAGACAGTGGCAATTTGGGGGCAATAAAGAATTGTTAACTGAACTTGATGTTCTCATTGGCAAGTTTAACACATACTCTACTCCCACAAAATTGGACAGCATAACGATCGCATCATACCACCAGCCCTGCCATTATTACAGAGGGGCTCATCATGATAAGATGGCATGTGTACATTCCACACAATTACAATTTTGGCTAGACTAGCTTCCCTTTTCCCAGGCTCAAAGTGAATTGACTATAGAAGTACTGACATTTTTGAGAAATTCGTTTCATTTGGATTTTCTTTTTTCAGGTTTAATAGCATCACATCTGCTTAAAGAAGGAAGTATTCATTCCCCAAATTTAACTTCTTACTCTTGGAAATAGAGTACGTTTAAAATCATTTCATTGTCGGAAGTATATTTGTGATATGAAATATGTAGAGATAACACTATTCCTTATAGACTGAGCAAGCTAAAAGAAATCTTGGACATTGCCTAGTTCAAGTTTCCCACTTTACTTTAAGGGACCTGGAAAGCAGAGTGGTTCAATGACTTGCCCACAGTCATACATTAATTAGCAGCAGAGCTAAGATTACATTTCCCAACCCAGTGCTATTTTCAATCCATTGTGTTACAGCCAAAACTTGTATAAAGCATTAAAAGTTTTCTTTTTGTTTCCTCAGGAAGAAAATAGATTTATTCTCTCATGATCCAATGATGAAAATAATATGTGTTCATTATAGATATTAATAACATGCCTAAAGTATGTTGATGAAAAGAGTGAAACCAATTTTAAAGATGGGTTTTGGGCCGGCCCGGTGGCGCACTGGATAGTGCGCCGCTTGGGAAGCGTGGCGGCGCTCCTGTCCGAGGGTTCGGATCCCATATACAGACCGGTTCCCGCTCACTGGCTGAGCGAGGCGCGGGAGCAACACCGAGGCTTGCGATCCCGTTGCCGGTCCCCGGTCCGGTACGGGGGCAACACTGAGGGTTGCGATCCGTTGCTGGACACGGAAAAAAGACAAAAAGACAAAAAAAAAAAAAAAAAAAGATGGGTTTTAATGATGTGAAGCAGGGTTTTATCTTTAGACTTGTTCTATTCAACATTACTGGCATTATTTTGGATGAAGGCACAAGAGTGTATGTGTCCAATATATAGATGTTAAACTGGGAAAGAGAAGTATGCTGTGGTATTCTCTAAATGGAGAAGCAAATAATAGCTAATGAGAATCTACTGAGAACCAGGTATAAATTAATCTCCAGAACAGTCCTATGAGGTAGCTATCCTGTATCCATCACAGCTTAGTCAGGAAACCAGAACCACAATAGGTATTTTAAC
>NW_007728161.1:222998-257630 GCF_000696425.1 Galeopterus variegatus | reverse complement strand
GGAAGAAAAAAAAAAAAAAAAAAAAAAAAAAAAAAAAAAAAAAAGATGGGTTTTAATGATGTGAAGCAGGGTTTTATCTTTAGACTTGTTCTATTCAACATTACTGGCATTATTTTGGATGAAGGCACAAGAGTGTATGTGTCCAATATATAGATGTTAAACTGGGAAAGAGAAGTATGCTGTGGTATTCTCTAAATGGAGAAGCAAATAATAGCTAATGAGAATCTACTGAGAACCAGGTATAAATTAATCTCCAGAACAGTCCTATGAGGTAGCTATCCTGTATCCATCACAGCTTAGTCAGGAAACCAGAACCACAATAGGTATTTTAACAGAAATAATATTGAGAATTGGTTAATCTGGGATTAGAAGTCTGTAGTAGAAGAAAAGAAACACAGAAGTAATGCAGGAAGCAGCTTTTGCCCTTAGGCTGGGGGTATAAAGGCAAGGGGTTGGGGTTTTCAGAATCTAAAACTCAAATGAGGGGTCTTGCAGAGCTAGGATCCAGATGTCTGAGGACAGAAGGCTGGCTGGCCAGTAGTGGTACTCAGATACTTGCAGGAGTCCCTGTGGAGCTAAAGATCAGGCTTCTGAGGAGGAAGTGCCTGGCTAATGCTGCTACATGAAAAGTTTGGAGAAGGAGCTTTGTAGCATTAGGACTCAGACCTCTGAGCAGGGTGTATTGCAGGCTGCTGCTGAGAACTCTGAGGGGATGCAGCAAGACCAGTTCTGGGAATGTCAAAGAAGCTGAAGAATGGAACCAAATGCTGCTCTTGGGAGAAAGATTGTGGCTGGTGTGATGCTAAATGGAACAGCAAGCTTAAGGACAAAGCCCCCTCTCCTCTGCTCTTGCCTTCCAGTTCTCTTTAGTGTCCCCTACTGACAAAACCTAATAGGAACACAACACACAAAGGAAAATAAAGTTTGCAGAGTCTCAGCCTCACATCACAATATAAAATATAATGGAAAATGTTCTGTCATTTATTCAAACTTTCTCCAAATGTTTACTGAGTGCTTACCATGTGCTAGGAATTATTCTAGGCTCTAGACTGCAACCTCCATTTCCTTTTCTGTGATTAAGTGAAATACAGTATTTGAGGACTTTGCACAGTACCTGATAATGTTTATTTATTGCAGAACAATGAAATATGGGCAAGTCCTCAATCATATAGAACATTGCTGATATTCAAGATATAGTTGACCTTGACTTTATTTCACTATGCTGTCTTAAAATGGTGTGTTTTGGATTTTCTTTAGGTGGAGAATATACTCTCCAGTTTTCCATTGTCTCCACCTCTCCACATTGCTCGCATATTGCTATTTCACACATTTAAGCCTTGCTCCCAAAGGCATTTGAGTTTCAAAGATCTGTTCTAGAATGTAATTCCATACTTGTTCTCCTCTCTGTAGTTAGTTCTATATTTTTGCAGTTTTGGTTATCAATTTTTAAAATTACTTTCAGATAAAATTCTTCTTCCAGCTTTACATTTGCTCTTTTCAAGAAGTGAAAAACTAAGGGGAAGTTTCTACTCTTTTTAGTAGAATAAACCAAAATCCACGAGTAAAAATCCTTTTGGCATTATACTTTGAAAGTTTGGAGGTAAAGAAGGAGGCAAATGATGACTACTGCATTTTTCCTTAAAGTATTTTTAAACATGAATTTTATGTGGTCAGAATTGATTGTGGTAGTAGCTTTGGGGAATTAAATACATTGTTAATTTTTTTACAAGTGTACTCTTCTTAATCTTTGCCATATTGTCAATTATTATTTAAAAGCCCTCTGGCCCACACACATCAGTTTTATGTTGATTTATTTAGGAACTGATCTCTCTAAATTCTTGGCCACTGAAATCATGATAATAAAGGACTGCAAAGAGGTGTTCTGTTCTTGTATATTTTAGAGTTTTTGGTTGTTGTTGTTAGTTGTTTTTTTTTAGAAAACATTTTCTAAAGCAATGAACCATAGAATAATCACATGACCTGCATTTTTTAAATGAAAAACAAAATGCTCCCAGATGGTGTCAGACACATGGAAAAGGATGTGTTAGCCAGCCTACCCAGAACATTCCTAAATAAACAATTTTTGCTTTTGCAAGACAATGTTTCCAAGGTTGCTGTCTATTCCAAGATTAAAGGGGATAGACTCACAGGGTATGAAGTATATAAGCACTGGCAACAGCTGGGACTAACTAGAGGCTGTTAACATACCAGATTAAGCAGACCTATGTGAGAAGAAGCCTGCTATAAGAATGGGTTAACCAGTTCATAAACCATGTTGTGGGAGAATACGGTGTATACCTTAGACAAGAGAGGCTTATGCCATAAAGGGCCTCTATTTACTTTAAAGAGGTGTCCATGATCTTGAGTCTCCACTGGATACCTTGAATAATCTCTCTTCTGCAACAGTACTGGCCACAGTGCACAAAAGTAACTCTTCACGGAAACAAAATAAAACCCACATTATCAGGTATTGAAAAAATAAGCAAATCAAATGGTCTGAATATTCTAAGTGTACATTTAGTCCCATGTTTTTAGGTCAGTTGACCTATCCCCATTCCTGAAAGTCCACACCCAGTTTAAGAATAGGGACCTATGCCATTTTTTGCATTGTCTCTGTCCTAATGGTTTGCAATATACTCTGATTCCTGATAGGTTTCCGACCTTCTCAACACCTATTTTTTTGTTTAATCCCTCACTTCACTCCTTGGAGTTAATCCTGGGAATTTCTCTGGCTCCTCCCTGGAGTTCTCTCCCTACATTTCATGCTTTTTTTTTTTTTCTTCATTCCAAGCCACACTGAAGAAATCATTAATCCCAGTCCTGCCCATAGGACTGATGCTCTATACTGAGGCTCCCATGGTCATAGTCCTCCTAAACAAGCTTTGGCCTTATGAGTGAATCAATATTTTTATTATCAATGTCATTTTTAGGCCATAGAAGGTTTAGATCATATAGAAGCTTACCCCATTTTCTAAGACCAAACCTGTCGAACCATCTATAAAAAATTCCTTTGCACTGCTCCTGCTGACAAAGATCTTCTTGGGTCAGGCTGCTTCATTTAGCTCTCTGTAGGCCATTTCCATACCCATTTGTCACTTTGGTCTCTTGGCCTGGGTCACTGTATGGGTATTTTGTATGATCTTCCTGGTGCCTTTTGTTGTCTTCAGCTCTCTGCATGCCTCATGCATTATTTTATTTTATTTTATTTTTATTTATTTATTTAGTTATTTATTTATTTATTTTTATTTTGTCAATATACAATGTAGTTAGTTATTGTGTCCCATCACCAAAACCTCCCTCCCTCCTCCCTCTCCCCCCTCCCACCCAGATGTGTCCCCTCCATTTTCTTGTTGTAAGAGCTTCAAAAAAAAAAAAAGTTGAGGTTGTTAAATCTTCCTCTCCCCAAGATGGCGACGGGTCTGGAGCGGCCGTGCCAGGAGACAGCACGATCCTGAGAGCTGTGCACTCATGCATTATTTTATAGAAAAAAAATTAGTAGCTACATCTTTAATACCCAGTGATTTGAATATTCATTTGATCTCTTTGTTTTTAGATGTAGAGAGAGGGAGAGAACTCTTTCTCTTGAGCAGCTGCTCTATAAGCCTACACCTCATTTCATTTAGATTAGTCAACTCCTTTTAGATGCAGATTCTCTGCATCTTCAAACAAATATATTCTAACTTTCCAAATTCATTACTCATTTCTTGGGTAATCTTCATTCAGAGCTTTTCTCTGAAGTACAGGAGTTCCCCCTTATCTGTGGGGAAAACATTCCAAGATTCCCAGTGAATGTCTGAAACCTCAGATAGTACCAAGCCCAACGTATACCATGTTTTTTCCTGTACATATAAACCTAAAATAAATTTTAATTTATAAATTAGAAACAGTAAGAGATTAACAATAATAATAATAATGAAAAAACAATTATAACAATATGCTGTAATAAAAGTTATGTGAATGTGGCATCTCTCTCTCTCTGAAAATACCTTATTGTACTGTACTGCAGGTAACTGAAACTGCAGAAAGCAAAACCATAGATAAGGGGGGACTACAGTAGAGTGAATCAACCTACAACTGAAACCTGTATACCCTTCCATTCATTCTAGAATAGAATTTGAAGAAGAAGGAAAGAGCTTACGAATAACATCCAGTTCCTACAGTGATGGTCGGGTGGACAGAGACTGTAAGAAGGGCGACTCCCACCCACCCAGTCCTTGGGGGAGCAGCAATCTAAATGCAGTCTTATGGACCACTGAACTTCTTTGTCAAGAGTTTATCTTGAAAAGACAAGCGATCAAAATTCTGCTCTAACTCACTAGAGTTTCTGAAAGAAGGGTGGAATGATACAGAATTCATGAGAATTCTCTCTAAAAGAGTTTGAACCAGAGCAAAGGTGGCACTTTTTCTTTAAAGAGGCCAGGTAGTAAATTTTTTAGGTCATATGGTGTGGTCCCAACTACTTAAATCTGCCCTTGTATCACTAAGGCATCCAGAGACAACATGTGAATGAAAGAAGGTGGCTGTATTCCAATAACATTTTATTTACAAAAACAAGTGATGTGACCATCAGAGGATCTGTGAAAATATAGTTTCTAACTTATTTCTGCTTCTTTTAGCCAAGCCCTATCCTAAGCAAAATTTTGATGTAAGCAACCAATTAGGTTGACTTAATTGACTGAATCATTTACTCAAATGTGTCATGACTGTATTATCATCCCCATTAAACAAAAAGTAAAACTTGTTTAAAGAGATGAAGTACCTGGACAAGCTGAGTAAGTGATGAGTCCAGGTCTTTCTGACTTTAGTGCTCAGAACTTTTCCTGTTGTATCATGATTTCTTTGCTACATACAGATACCTTCTATAATATGCAATTAATGTTTAATTAAGAGCTAGGAAAGCACTTTGTAGATTCTACTTCCAATGTGTGTGGACAAACATGTCTATACAAAAACATAGTCCTAGTTATTAAGAAATTCTTTTATGAATAACACATATAGTAATATTTGTTAATTGTACTGTACTTAAAGGTTTTTTTTCTATTTTAGTAAAATTGTGTAAGAATCCAATTTATTTTGGGTTTGGGTTCAAATTAAGAGGGAAAATTTAAAATACGTAATTCTCATAAGTTTAATTTGCTCTGTAATTTCTTCTAATAACGCCACAGGAATTTTTTTCCAAATAAATACTTGACCTTACTTTTATAATTACTTAAATATAGTACAGAGTTTAAAGCATGTATGAGGTAATCATGGTATAGTTTTCCAAAATTTTACATTTTATGGAATCTTAACACTGTGTACTGCCTGAATCAAATATTACATACTAAATCTAAATCTTCTATTTACTTATGAAAGAAAAGGCATAGTAGGTTGAGGTTTCCATCAGGTTTGTGTTTTCCCATGCCACTTCTTTATCTTCCTTTTTCTAGCCAAAGTACCCCCCTGTCCTTTAGGAATCTTTTTCCACATTGCGTGTGGTCCAGGTGAGCCTGTCAACTTTCTCATTTAGGCCCCAGCACAAGGATGTCATGTCCCTCAGGCTGCACTGATCATAACACCCATCCTAACACAATGGTTGGTCAAAGGGGAGGCCTTTAACCCAAGCAAGTCAACTCAGGATTCTTTCGTAGGATTGTTATATGACTTCTGGGGAAAAAAATCCTTCTGCTGATATTTCACCACTGGAAACTATAAAATTACATTGTTAGCACTTTCAATGATATCTGAATAAAGCCAAGCAGAGACAATCACAGATCAAATATAATTGGGTAAGAGTGAGATAGTTCTGATGAGCTGAGTCTCCTGAAACCACGCTCTGCTCCCAGCAGCTCTTTGATTCTCTGTGCTACTCTAATATTCTTCTCAGCTATACAGGAATTCCTCTGTTAAATTTAAACTTGTATTTAAAATTGGGTATTTTTACTTGAAATTGAACATCTTGCCCATCCTGAGATGGGATGATTTTAAGAGTCGTACTGGTAAATGTGGGTCAGGTTCTCCCTCAGTTAGGATTTAAATAATCGAGGACAGAAGTTTTTAATCTTTTCTCTGTTGAGATACAAATGACAGATGATGTCCTTTGCTGAGACATATTCCTATGCACAAGTTCCAAGTTAATAGTAGTTATTATTGCATCTCTTTCTCTCTCATTCTTGAATGCATATTAAAATGCTGGAGTTATGGTTGTCCACTGCTGCACAGAATACCACCCCAAAACTAAGTATCATAAAACAATAAATGTTTTATTAGTATACATCAAGATGGTGTGTTTCTACTTCTGGAGCCTCAGTTGTAAGGATTCAAGTGGCTGGGGGTGACTTGCATGGCAAGAACATGAAATCATCTGGCAGCTTCTGCATTCATGTTCTTGGCAGGTATGGTAGAAAGGATGGACTCTACTGAGACTCTTGACTGGAAAGCAAACACTTGGCATCTCCATCATGGTGGTTTCAGGGTCATCAGACTTCTTACATGGCAGTTTGGGGCTCCCAGAGAGAATGTTCCAGTGGGGAAAGAGAAAGTGGCATGTCATTTTAAGACCTAGCCTTGGCAGTCATTTAACAACATTTCTGCCATATTCCATTGGTGAATATAGAACGTAGTCACAAGCTCATCCAGAATGCAAGGACAAGGGCATAGACTGTACTTTTCAATGGGAGGAATGTCTTTCTCTCTGTCTCTGTCTCTCTCTGTCTCTCTGTCTCTCTCTTTCTCTACCCACTTTAAATGCAGAGAAAACAAAAACTCAATTAATATTAGGAGAACTTCTCCACTTAAGTACAACACCTATTTCCTTCATTAGGTAGAGAAGTTTATCTTCTGCACTTTCCAAGTCCATATTGGGTTTCTATAACCCGAAGGCCCATTTATGCATTTTCCCAAACCAAACAGGAGTTTTCTACCTATAATAAATGCTATCACTACCCTTGATCATAGAAACAGGAGCAGTTTTAAAAATACTTTTCTTTGCTCTTTCATCTCTTTAGAAACTGGAAAATGTAAGAGAGTATTCTCATACTTATAAAAACTCTTTATGGATGGGATGCTGTCCTTTGATCCCAAAAATATTTAGAAGAAATGTTCCATATTTTAGGTAGTGATCACTAACTGGAGTATTCATTAAAAATTTCATTTGTATACCTTTAATTTACTTCTCTCAGTATTTGTAAGTGTTCTTTAATTCTTGGAATATAGAAGTTAGCAAAAGTCTTGGAGATTATAAGTGTCTATTGAATAAATTATTTTCATTTGCTTAGATACTTCCACAGAGTCCCTTCAGTATTAAAATGTAGTAATAAGACCAGAGCTTTTGGAACAAAGAGAATTGGGTTGGAATCCCAGCTCCACCACTCACTGGCTGTGCAACACTGAGCCATTCATATAGCCTTTCCAAACTCTAGGCCTATGTCTATTAATTGAGAGTGCCTACTTAAGGTTGTTAGGATTATATGAGATCAGTGCTTGGGTTAGTAAGTACTTCTCTTCATCTCCTCCTCTTCTTCTATCAACTTTCCATAAAGCAGGGACTTCATTATTTATTTTGATCCCATACAATGGGTTCTTTAAGTTTTTGATCATTTGATTTCTGGTTATTTCTTTTTTGAGGGAAGTTGATCTGGCCTGCATGTGGTATTCCTGCAGGGAGTAATAGAAGGACAGAATTTTATACAAGGAGTAGATAATTTCTAGTGCTCTATTATGGTCAGTTTCTCTGTTAAAATGTATAATTCTACCATTCCTTTAAGGAGGGTGGTAATGTCATGTTGCTTTGATTTTAATGAGATCTGTTTTGAAGGTAGAACCCTTTGAGGGCTCCTTTATGAAACACCAACCCCAGCTGTTTTACATTCTGCAGGTGCTATGTAAATGTCAAATATTAATGTTTTACTATCTAGTAAAAGAGATGAAATAAGATTTTTGTTCCTGCTTGTTTCTTAAGCTGAAAATAAGACTGGGTCATTGTCCTTTTGATTATTCAGCTGCAAAGTTCCTTTACCTTAAGAAAGTACAGTGAAAATAAATGCCAGGAATGCTGTCATATTAATAATAAGAGTTAGCATAGTTAACATTTAGAGAACACTTTTTAGATACCAGGAGCTGTACTAAGCCCTCTTCGTGCATTGTCTTCTAAAATCCTCAGAAAACCCTGTGAGATGAGTAAGAGTCTTAGCTTCACATGGAAGAAAAAGAAACTGATAGTTTAAAACATTAATGAACTTACTTGGGAGTACAAAGCCAGTAAGTGGCTGAGTGGAGAATTGAATCCAAGTGGCTTTGATACAAAAGTTTATGGTGGTGGGTATAAGAATCACAGAGAATGATGGAGCCTTTGGAGAACTGGAGAGGGTCTGACCATCCAAAGGGAGCCGCTGCTATTGGCTACAGTAATTACTGTCACATGGAGTGAAGACCCAGTGTTGTCAGAGATTCTGAATTTTTGAAGGATATATTTGCAAACTATACCTCTGAAAAAAAATGAGAAAAGGAGCTAAATAGACATTTCTCAAAAGAAGACATGCAAATGGCTAACCGATATTAAAAATAAAATGCTCAACATCACTAATCATCAGAGAAATAGAAATTAAAACCACACTGAGATGTCACCTCACATCTTTTAGAATGGTTATTATGAAAAAGACAAAAGGTAAGTGTTGGAGTGAACGTGGATAAAAGGGAACACTTGCACACTCTTGGGGGGAATGTACATTGGTAGAGCCATTGTGGAAAATAATATGGAGTTCCCTGAAAAAATTAAAAATAGAACTGCCATACAATACAGCAATCTTACTACTGAGTATAAAAAGGATAAAATCAATATATTGAAGAAACATCTGTACTTCCATGTTTATTGCAACATTATTCACAATAGCCAAGATATGGAATTAACCTAAGTGTCTATCAATGGATGAATGGATAAAGACAATGTGGTATATATACACAATTGACTACTATTCAGCCTTAAAAAAGAAGAAAATTTTGTCATTATCAACAACATGAATAAGCCTGGAGGACATTATGTTAAGTGAAATAAGCCAGGCATAGAAAACAAATACTGTATGATCTCACTTACATGTAGAATCTAAAGAAGTTGGGCTGGCCAGTTAGCTTAGTTGGTTAGAGCATGGTGTTGTAACACCAAGGTTGAGGGTTCAGATCCTCATACTGGTCATCTTCCAAAAACGAAAGAGAAAAAAAAAAAATCCCAGAGAACTAAGGACCTGGTCCAGACATCTGTTAATTAAAAAAATAAATAAATAAAAAGTAAAAAGAAAGAAGTTGAACTTGTAGAAGCAGAGAGTAGAATGGTGGTTACCACAGTGTAGTTGGGGGTGCAGAGAAGTGGTTGGGGAGATATTGGTCAAAGGATACAAAATTTCAGTTAGATAGGAGAAATAAATTCAAGAGATCCATCATAAATCATGATGACTATAGCTAATAATGTATCCTGGAAAACTGCTGAAAGTAGATTTTAAGTGCTCTTACCACAAAAATAGTTAAGTATGTGAAGTAATGTGAATGTTAATTAGCTTGATATAGCCATTTAACAATTATACATATTTCGAAACATGTACACAACAAATATATATAGTTCTTTGACAATTAAAAATAATAGGTAAATAAAATGGACAAAAATCCAGGTTTTCATGTGCTCTCTTCTGATTTTTAAACGTTGACAACTCACACAATATTTTCAATCATACTAAGTCAAAATATTTTAGGAGCAACCCAGTCTAAGGGAACATCAGCTTCCTTTTCTGAACCTGAGTATGAGAAACTGAAAAATCAATTGGGTCCAGACTGTAGAAGACACTGATGCCAAACTAAAGACGGTTCTTAAATTGTTGCAAAGAGAAGCAGCAATTGAAGGCTTTTCAGCAGTGGCATGGAGCGTGCTGTGCTGTAGAATGATTAACTTGTCATCCAAAAATGGTTTGAGGGTGAGAGAAAGAGAAGGCAAAGTAGCCAGGTTGGCTGCAACTGCATTCATTAAGGTAGCAGTATGGAATTGACACATCAATAACTGTGATTTGCACAAGTAACAGCTACCTATCACTATGACCAGCTATTTAATTCTACTTTTCAGAATACACCAGTATAATAAAAACTTTTCTAAGAATAGGGATGTCTCGCTTTGTTGAATCCTTCCTAAATTCAGTCAAGGGATTGATTATAAATGAGCACAGATGTTCTTGATCTACAAGGTCCTGTGACATCCCTGCTTCTTTGTCTCCCTTTGGCCTGCTATACCTTTACAGTTGCAGCCTGCCCTCTTGCTGTACCTTGGCATTGTTGCCTTGGCCAGACTGTGAAAAGTGCTAAGGGAGAGGTCCTCTGCTTAGAACTCTGTGAAAAACTGACATGAAAGAAAGATGAAAACGATTGCCTGCACTAAAGTATGCCATACAGGGGATGAGCTGAGATTTTAAAGTTAGACCCAGGAAACATAAGCATTTCTTAAAAAGGGCACATGTCAGATTCATTTATGCAGTCAATTTATTTTGACATATATTTTATGGTATTCTTATATTGTGCCAGGCACATGAGAAATTCAAATGTGAATAAGACAAAAACTCTGCCTCACAAGGAGTTTAATTATTTATCAGTGAAGTTATGATATGGGAATAAAATAGTGCAATGCAAGGTAAACAGTGATACCTTTTGTAATGGATATTAGATAAAATTATATGCCCTTCAATGGAGGGAGAGATTACATTTATTTAGGAGAGTCAAGGAAAGCTTTAAAGAAGAGATGGTTGAGATAGACTTTGAAAGACAAGTAGGATTTATAAATTATAAGAAGGTGAGGATAATCCTGCCATCTTTTATAGAAGGAATAGCATAAAAATGAGGTCAGTGGAGGGCATGTTTAGGGCATGTCCTCCTTGCTAGGAGCACAGAGTAGATGAAGAGAATTGGGAAATAAGATTAGAGTGATGAGCTGGGGCTCTAAAATCCAGTCAGGTATTCAATTTTGTAGGCATAGGAAAACCTTAAATTATTCTGTTCAGAAAAATGATATGATGGAAGCTGGGCTTTGGGAATACCAGCTTCATACAAACCCTAAGAGGGCATCTCAAGTGTGGTGTATCACTGGTGGCAGGCCAGATAATTTCAGGTGGTTCATGAATAAACGTTTATTTAATAGTATCAATTTTCATGTGTTAAATTCAGAGTCACCAGGGTATTTATATGTAAAAATAATAATTGAGAAAGTATGGGATCACAGCAGCTAAATCATAGAGGTTTAGGAATCTGGAGAACCTTGCATTTCAGCCCCCTCTGAATTACTCCCATTTGCGTCCTTTTACCTGAAAAATTAGTTCCTTTCTTGCACGGGAGAAATTCCTCCCTTTCCTGAAAAATGTGAGGCTTTCCCTCATGTCCCATCCCTTATTGTTGCTTGACCTGTAACAAGAATACCATTTTCTGCTATTGATCAGGTACGAAGCTAGATGCTTGGGTGAGCAAAACCAGGCACACCTTCATGGTACTTCCAGTCTACTCGGGAAAGATGTGCATTAAACAGAAACACAAAAGAAATGGGTTTCCACTGTGTATGGCATGTAAAGGAGTGTTACACATTGATCTAGGATTTAGGACAAATTTTCCTGGTCATGGAGACAGAGAAATCTTCCCTGAGGAAGTGACTTGGAACCATAGTCTGAAAGCTAAAGGTTGAGCAGAAATATGGAACAGGGAAATGGAAGAACCTTACTTGTAGAGAAAACATACCGTGAAAGTCCTGATGAAGAAAAGCTAGGATAGTGAAAAACTAAAAAATGTTTACTGTAAAACTTTTCAGTATAAAAATTTTCACTGTACTCCACAGTAACTGTTCAGTATAAAAATGTTCACTGTACTCCACAGCAGCTGGAGTAGAACAAGCAAGATAGTGTTGAGTTGGTTAAAGAAGTATATGAGTAGAATGTGCCCACTCAGGTTGTAAAGACTATGCCAAGAGTTTTTTGGTCCTTATTTATTAATTTTAAAATTAATAAAATTTTAATTTAATAATTTATTTATTCATTAATTTAAATTTATTAACTTAAAAATTAATTTTGTTTCATTTTAATTTTCAAAATTCAGTAGCAATATTTTGTCTACTTCTTTATTGTTTGGTTTACTTCTATTTATGGTTTACTATTCATGATAGCAAAAAAATATGTTTTAAGTAAATTAATAACATTCAAATACTAAATCTACTTAAATAAAAACATAGAATTTTCAAAGTTCCTGCAGGTGGCATATGAATGACTTATATTTAGTCAACATAAAACATAAAGATTTACCTATCTAGTCAAATGATGACATATCAAACTGTGATACCCTAAATCTGGAGAATATATCTTACCAGGACAGCCCTAGTATTGGAGACTGTTTAGTCTAACAAGACTCTGTTATAGGCTCTTCCAAACAATGTTATCTACCCTTTGGCAAAATGAACTCATATATTAAACCCTTGTGTTCTAAGGACAATGGTCTATCTTATTTTGTTTCACACATAATGGCCAAGATTCACCATGGGTGGTCATCACTGTCTTGGCTCTTCCACAAGTATGAACTTAGGTCGTTGCTACATATGGAACAAGATATGAGACCAGGGACTAGAACAACAGTGTTTCAGACATCATTATATTGATAGCAATCATACCCCAGACTAAGAAATTCTGATGTTTACATTGGCAGCTCAGAAACTTCCCCTGAAGACATGACTTTGCTCTAAGAAGGAATTCTATAAAAAATTTTGCTTGTTAGTGTATGGAATATTAGAGCTTGAGAAAAACTTGAGGCTTGTTTAATCTCAACTCATCCAACTTACAAATGAAATACGTAAGACCTTAGGACATGACTTAAGGAGATGATTTACCCAAAGTCACACAGATAGCTCATGCAACGAATCACCCTTTTATTTCACACCATGTTGGGCAAGAAGAGAGCTAAGAACGTAGGAAGGAGGACTGGAATGAGCTCTATAGTAAGACTTGGATGGAACCATCATCACCAACCTTTTGCTGTTCACTGGATCCTGTGCTCCCTAGTACATAAATCTATGCTTGATACTGTCAAAATGCTGGGACAACTTCCTATCCTCCGAAGAGCTGAACAAAAACAAGAGCATACAGATGTGAAAGGTTTACTCTTCTATCCCTGAATCGTGCACATTTTGCCATTTCTACCACCTGCCTGATGCCATACAAGTCAAATTTCATCTTGGGAAAAGATGAGCTGTAGAAAACCATCTGGCTCTACTCTTTAAATATGGAGAGCTCCTTTGAGAAAGCATATTCAGCTTCAGGAAGAAACTTCATTTGCTTCCAACATGCAAGTGATGTGGTCATTTAGGCTAAAAAGCAAAATATGTTTTGTGTTTTAAAAAGTGAAGCAGAAGAGAGGGTCCTTTGAGATTTTTTCTCTATAAAGAATTTGGATCACTTATAGCTTGAATTATGATGCAGACACACCAGACTCTTATTTCAGGAAGAGACTAGCAATTGGTTTTTCCCAGGAGTAGTCTTGTGTCCTGGGACAGAGAGGGCAGTAGCTTTATCACAGTGTCAATTACTTAATTCTTCTATTTTGGGCTCCTTTTTCTTAAACAGGAAATTTCTTTTTCTGGGGCATAATTGCACTGTAATGTAGTACGTAACCAAGAAAAGACACACTGTAATGTGTGATAATAGAAAAGAAATATTTCTTTGTAACAACTTGAATTAAGATTAATGAAGCAGATGGTTAGTCACATTAAAAAAGGATTCTTTGACTAACGGAGGAAATCACTGCATTTTCCCTTAATTCAAAAGATTTCCTCCTACATTAAAAATAGACTCTAATATTCCAAGTCTCTATTTACAGCCAACCAGACTGAACAATAGGGAGGTTTCTAAGCTTTCTCATTTGGGTGAAAGCATATTGAATTTTCGCCCAAGTCTCCTTGCTTCACCACGTCTGACAACCACTCAGTGCAAAAGCTATCTGACTTTTTTGGAAGGCTCAAGCAAGGAGAATACGTTCTCGGTGTACGCTTCTTCTTGACTCCCCTTGAAGAAGTCAGTACATATTTTATGATATAAGTTTGCCTGTGTTCTAGTGGCTGCTCAAAGGAAAGCATTAAAATTAGGTTGACAGCTGACATTTCTGAAGACCATTTCCTTCAGCTGTTTGGAACTGGAATAAGGATAGAGCCATTCTCAAGGGTTACAGTAATGAGCGTGAGCTGTGTGGCACAAGACCCACCTTGATCCAAATTTTGACTGTCTCATTTATTAGTTGTGTAATAATGGGTAACATTCTTAACATCTCTGAGCCTCAGCATTTTTCACTCATAAAAATATAAATAATTGCTTCCTTGAAACATTTTTCTAAGATTTAAATAGAATAAAATAATAAATATCCATTAAAGTTTTGGAGCATAAATAGATGTGTAACAATTGGAAGTTATTATTTCAATGAAAAATGTTTCCTGCATTTCAAGATTTTTATTCCTGATACCAATAATTTAGCTCTGTATTCTCAACAGCACCGAACAAAGTGCTTTTACACAAAATTGTGGCTCAGTAAGCATTTGTTGCATTCAAGTCAATTCCCAAGTCTGAATGAGCAATAAAACTGACACGTGCTGTGTCTGCCAGGAAATACACTGGCAAGGCTCAGATTGTTCACATGTGTTATGGTCACAGATGTTGAAAGTGGTCTAAGAGGAGAAAGAAGCCAGACCTTTAAAACAGCATTTTGGAAGCTATCCAGCTCCCAGCTTCCCTTATCTTGCAGAAAAGAACAGGGTAGGAGACTCTTTTTAAGCGGTTCGGTAGCCTTCATTAAAACCATTGTCCAGAGAGGCTGGTTAAGATTCTGTTCTGTAAAGTGTCTGGGTCTTGTAAATCTAATTTACTTTTCATCATGAGTAAAGAAGGTACAGTCAAGAAACGTACTCTTTTTCAATGAAATAATCAATGTAAAGTGGTACTATAAATAAATGAAAAGAATTATTTTTACATATTTAAGTAGTTTTATTATTATCCATATCATCTTTTTTCATATTAAAAAATATATCATACTTAATTAAAAAAAAACAGCAATGGTGGGAAACAAGTAGTAATCTCAAAATGGCTTATTGAAAAAAAGCTAAACAGGGTATAGGGAAACTGCAAGTTGATAGCATAGTGTCTCTGGGAAAGTAACATCACAGTGCTGTTATCACCTTACACTACTGGTAACAGGAACCGGGAATGAGTTATGTGGAGAGGGCTGCCTTCATTGGAGCTGTGACTTTCAATTGAGAAATACAGTCACCTCCTCAGCAACGATTCAAGACAATGGTGTAGTCAGAGGGAAAATACCCTGACCTCACTTCCCTCCCTCCAATATTCTGCCAGTGTTTCCACCATGAGACAAACGACAAAGATACCCACTGATGTAATCCATTCATGGGCACAGAGGTCAGGGGAGAACAAGGGGTGTAGGTTTGAGGGGAGAATGAATTGAAAAGTCTTTCAAAGTGGCTCTACAACAACTGAATAAACAGTAACTAGGGAGTTATCAACTCCCCTATAAAGTGACACTGCCCTTGTTAGTAGTTCTGGTATATTTTATTTTCTCTGCCTCCTAGAGGCACATACTACTAGTCCAGAGATTCAAAATAATGACAGGTTGCTTTTACTTCTGCTTTCCTAACTCCTTCCCATCAATACCATATACCGCCATACTGCCAAATGTGCATTTTCAATAATTATTACCCATGCTTAGTTGGACATCATGAGTTGACATCACTTCCATATTTGTGGACCTGGGGTAGACACCATCCACTCATTCTTCCTTTATACACTGAGTGTGTGTTGGGACAAAGGGAAATGACCATTAAATAAAAAAAAATACTTTGTTAAATAGATAGAATGTGATTTAACTATGTGGTCAGTCTTCATGTCTGCAGTCTAACAATAGTAATAATATTTTTAGTCTTTTGGAACAAAATGCTTTTTATATATTACTTTTGCTCTATTTCTAAAACATAAAGACCCAAACTAAAAGAGATTAGGTGGTTGCCTCAAAGTCATAGAACTGCTATGGAGGAAAGTGAAGACTTGAAGCTACATCTTATATATGCTAATTCAGAACTGTTTCTACTGTACCATATTGGTGTATGTGGTGCAGACTGAGGATGGCTGTCTTCTTGCAGTCTCCAGAGTCTCTCACCTTCATGCTTCCACTTACATAATTCTTTAAGATAAGACCTTGAAAGCTCCTGTTAAATTGGCAATGCTGTCAGGGAGAGGAGACCTTATGTGGATTATTATTATTCTAATAGTTTATCAGATTTGTTTTCCAATAACATTTCTACAGGAGGAAATGGGACACAGGAATGTTAAGTTTGTATGGAAGCAAATAAAAAGGAGACTGGGCAGGAGATTCTGAGCAGCCATGGGACAGCATTATTCCCAGGCACCTTGTGGAGCTTTCATCAATAAAATCAAAGGTAAACAACTCCTACCATTGGCCTGAGACTTTCCAGGTTTTATCACTGCAAGTCCTAAATCCTGATAAATACCTCAGACCTGGATAAACAGTGATGTTTGGTCAACCTATAGTTAAGTCCTACATTGTGCACTATTTGGAGAGCATTTCCTCCAAGAAAGAACCATTGCCACTCCTGCCTACATTTTCTTGGCCAAAGTACATCACATGGACACTCCTGGGTTCAATAATGTAGAGATACGTAATCACCCTACTAGGAGTTGCAAAGTCAGACTGTTGGGCAAGAATAATATAATCCACCATGACTGCTAGTTAGTGCGTTCAATGATCCAACACGGAGTTAGGAGGAAGCACGGGAAAGTCTTCAGGGCTCTACCTTACACTTATCATGAATGCCCAGATTATTAGTCACCTGCATCCTTTAACTTTTTAGATTTAGATTTAAATTTTAGAGCTGGAAAGGACCTCAGAAAACATCTGGTTTAGCCTCCTGTCTTTGGACTGATGTATTGTTAGTATCCTTGTGCTAAAGGTGAGACATCTGAGCCCAGGCAGGTAGATCCATAAAGTGTTCCAGATAGAAGGTAGAGGAAAAGCTACGGCCCAGTCCTTCTGTCTTATTATCCTTCTTTCTTCTTTCTTCATTTCCTAATAGATTGGAATTTGGCTCAATGTCCCTTTTTTATGTCTCTAATTGCTGTTTAATACTCTTCACTTTTAACATAGCCAGCCACATCAAATCTCATAAAAGTAATCACCTCAAATTATAGTATTCCAAACAAAGCTTTGTTTTCTTGGCTTACATTTCTTAATTATCCTAGTAGTTTTACATGTGAAAACATGATTGTGTCACTGGGTTCATCTCTTAGTTACTGTAGTAAAACCCTCCCAAAAGAAATGATATAAACTATTGCCCTGATACCATAATTGGTCTTGGACATAAAATTGAATATTGGATATTACATGAAGGTTTCATTGAGGTGTCTCCACTTTTTTGAGAAAAGTCTCTAAATGATATTGTCTTGAACTAGGTCCAGAGGCATAATAAGAAACTCAGAGGTGGTCAGGACATACGTTGCAGAAAGCTGTTTTAAGTTTCTGAATTTAAGAGGTGAAGGCCAGAGAAAAAAGACCACTCCCGCATTCTTTTGGTTGGATCTTCAAGCCAAAGTAAAATGACATGGTTACATATTTGGCTTTCAGTGTCATCCAAATACAATGAAAGATATTTTCAAAGAGAATAGCTAGGGGCCATGTTATTCTTAAACTAAATAATTTCCTTTTTAATCAACTTGAAAGCTAGAAAGAGCCAGTAAGAATAAGTGACAAACCACATGCTAATAACACCAGCCTTCTGCCTGCATACATGATGGTATTTCTCACACCCTTCTGTTTGCACTTGCAATTCATTCTCCATACTTTTCTTAAACACATTTTCTTACCAAAGAACATAAACGGCTATTTCACTGTACCATAAGAACATCTACTCTGTGTGGAGTTTGAAACCCTCATAACTTAATCCTACCCTACTTATCCATCCTTTTCCTTGGTGTAGGGTGTGTGTGTGTGTGTGTGTGTGTGTGTGTGTGTGTGTGACAGAGAGAGAGAGAGTGCACTTGGTCCAACACTTCTCATGTTCCCAAAATGGGGATGTATTAGAGAATTAATGCTTCTGGTCACTTTTTATACCACGTTTCACCTCTTATCATTCCTCCACACTGAAGTAACAGTGACTTGCCTACTTAGTAAGATTACGGTAGGTCTGGCATTCATTAGCCCACTTGACACAGCAGCTTGATCGCTGCATTGAAACATATAGGTCTCTCTGATTTCTTTTCTTATCTGCCAGTCCTCAGACATAGTGCCCTGTCTTCCTCTACTTCCTACATTCTTTGAGGAAGTTCACTGGTTTAGGGTATGACCTTTTCAGAGAAGCCCTGCTGCTCTAAAATGACGAGGTGTGTAAATTCAAATTGTTGTGGGAAGTAGGGGACTCAACCATGTTCCCAGATCTAGCCATTGCTAGCGATCCTATGCAGAGCTGATTCTGAGTAACATTTGGGTCAGTTCTGGTGAAATAGAGGAGAGACTAAAAACCCAAAGCTACAACTTACATCTGCACACAGGAAGTATATCTTTGGCCAAAAGTACATCATTTATCAATTTTGGAAATAGCATTAAAACAGTACAAATGAAGAAAGATAAATCAGAGGCAGGATTAGATTCTATGCAGTTTCTGGGAACCAGATGGAGAACCACGAAAAACCGCTCTTGTTGGAGGCCTTTGCACATAGAATTCTGAGAAATTGCTATCCCACAGGTGCATTCATCAATGATGAAAAACCAGGGTATTATCCAATTTTGTAAATCATGGCACTTGGTCAGTAATACCTTCCTTTTTCTTTAGGTGGACTTGCAATGAACCTAAGTTGTCTTGTAATTTTTCTTTTTTCTCTCTTCTCCTTTCTCCATGGAAAATCATTTCTGTGCTTTACTGGTTTCAAAAGGGTCTTTCTTCCCATAAACCTCTAGTTTCTTCTCTTTAATTTATCCATGCTTTAAAGTGAATGCTTATGTTTCTTACCACAATAGGCTAAGCCCTTCATGACTGCAGCACTGTTTAAGTCACATTTGAATCTTTAGTAACTAGCACAGTTCCTAGTATACAGCAGATATTTGACACATATTTGTCCGATCACTTTTTTTCATGAATGAATGAATGAATGAAAGAAATTGGAATCATAAGGTTAGATTTTTCTCATTCACTAACAGAGCTACATGAAATATTTAAGATAGAGACAAAGGAAACAAAATACCACTTAAGTGTTCAATTATCTGAATCGCCTTTGATCATTCCCTTATTTTCTCTGATTTTCTATTTTTTTTTATCTATAAAGTGAAATTGGTGGGTTTCAAATTATGCTGAAATGAGTTCTAGAAGTTCCGTTTTGCTGCTAAGGGGTAACAGTGGGGGACGGTAGGGACAGGGGTGTAGAGTGGATTGGGATTTGTACTCTTATCCCTTCCAAGAAGAAAACTAATTTTGAAAATAAATAAATCAAATAATACTTAGGTCTCTTTTAGTTTTATAACTGCATGACTGCAACATATTATTGTTTTCTATTTTATGACTTCTCACAGACAGATATTTTAACCATATATTAGAACAATAACTTTCCCCAATCACCAGAAATAAGGAAGACACTTATAATCCTGGATGAGATTCCACTGACTGACTGGGTGATTTTGCTTTACTCATTAAATATATGTATCAGATTATAGTTATATACATAACTGAAATGCAAATATTAGTAGTTAATTGGTTGTTTCCTTTTTTATTGATTATGCATATTCATGGGGCACAGAGGTGACCATCACCACCTGTGCCCAAGATGTGATGATCAGATCAATACTATCAGCATACCCACTACCACAAATTGCAGTTATTCCCTGTGTACACAACCCAATCTTTCCCCAACCTCCCTCCCCCTCCCCCTCTCTACCCCTGGCAACCCTAGCTCTGTTCTCTCCCTCTGCAAGTCCAACACACCTCTTTGGTCTTTCTTTCCTTCCTTCTCTCTCTCTTAGCTCCCACTTATGAGTGAGGACCTGCAATATATTTCCCTGTGTTCCTGGCTTATTTCACTTAACATAATTTTCTCCAGGCTCATCCATGTTGCTACAAATGGCAGAATAGTATTCCATTGTGAATATATACCACATTTTCCTTATCCAGTTGTCCATTGATGGACATTTAGGTTGGTTATTATAAATCAAGTTGTGATGAACATGTATCCCTTAACATGATGATTTCCATTCTTTTGGGTATATCCAGAAGTGGGATTCCTGGAATGTATGGTAGATCTATCTGTAGTTGTTTGAGAAACCTCCATACTATTTTCCACACTGACTGCACTAATTTACAGTCCCACCAACAGTGGAGAAGAGTCCCCTTTTTCCCACATCCTCACGAGCATTTGTTATTCCCAATCTTTTTGATTATAGCCAGTGTGAGATGAGATATCTCAGTGCGGTTTTAGTTTGCATTTCCTAGATGATTAACGATGTTGAGTATTTTTTCATGTACCTGTTGGCCATTTGAATGCCTTCCTTCAAAAAATGTCTAATCTGCTTCTTTGTCCATTTTTTATTTATTTTATTTTTTTAGTGTGTAGTTGTTTGAGTTCCTTGTATATTCTGGATATTAATCCCTTGTATTTTCAAATATTTTCTCCCATTCTGTTGATTTTTCACTCTGTTGATTGTTTCCTTTGCTGTGCAGAATCTTTCTAGTTTGATGTAATCCCATTAATTATTTTTTGTCTTTTGTTGTTTGTGCTTTTGGGGCCTTATTCATAAAATCTATGCCCAGTTTTACTTCCTGAAGTGTTTCTCCTATGTTTTCCATTAGTAGTTTTATAGTTTAATGTCTTAAACTTAAGTCTTTAATCCATTGATTTTGATATATGGCAAGAGGTACAGGTCTAGTTTCATTCATCTAAAAATGAATGTCCAATTTTTCCAGCACCATTTATTGAAGAGGCAGTCTTTCCCCCAATGTATGTTCTTGTTGCCTTTGTCAAATATCAGTTGGTTGATTTCTGGGTTCTCTATTCTGTTCTGTTGGTCTCAGTATCTAATTTTATTCTAGTACCTGAAGTCAGGTACTGTAATGCTTCTGGCTTTATTTATTTATTTATTTTGCTCAGCATTGCCTTGGCTATTTCGAGTCTTTTATTGTTCCATACGAATGTTAGGGTTGTTTCATTCTACTTCTGTGAAGAATGTTATTGGTATTTTGATGTGTATTGCATTGAATCTGTAGATGACTTTGGGCAGTGTAGACATTTTCACAGTATTAACTCTTCCAATCCAAGAGCATGGAATATCTTTCCACCTTTTTATATCTTCTTCAGTTTCTTTCAGAAGTGATTCACAGTTCTCTTTGTAGAGATCTTTTACCTCCTTGGTTAAGTTTATTCCTAGGGTTTTTATTTATTTATTTATTTATTTTTTGGTGACTTTTGTAAATGGGCTTACTTTCTAGATTTCTTTTTGTGCTAGTTATTGGAGTATAAAAATGCTGACTTTGAGATGTTGATTTTGTATACTGCAACATTACTGAAATTGTTAATCACCTTTAAAAGGTTTTTTTTTTAGTTTTTTTAAGAGTTTTTTTAAGAGTGTCTTTAGGTTTTTCTATAAATAGGATCATGTTATCTGCAAACAGTTACCGTTTGACTTCATCTTTTCCAATCTGGATGCCCTTTGTTTCTTTCTCTTTCCTGATTGTTCTGGCTAGTACTTCTAATACTATGTTATGGAGGAGTGGTGATAGTGAACATCTTTGTCTAGTTCCTGTTCTTAAGAGAAAAGCTTTCAGCCTTTCCTTATTCAGGATGTTATCGGCAGTGGGTTTGATGTGTATGCTTTTTACTGTGTTGACATACTTTGCCTCTATATGTAACTTATCATGAAGTGATGCTGAATTTTGTTGAATGCTTTTTCTGAGTCTTTTGAGATAATCATACGATTTTTGCCCTTGATTTTGTTGATGTGATGCATCACATTTATTGACTTGTGTATGTTGAACCATCCTTGCATCCCTGGGATAAATCCCACTTGATCATGGTGTATAATTCTTTTGATGTGTTGCTGTATTCTGATTGATAGGATTTTGTTGAGGATTTTTGTGTCTATGTTCATCAGAGAAATTGGCCTATAGTTTTCCTTTTTTGTTGTATCTTTGTCTAGTTTTGGTGTCAAGATGATGCTGGCCTCATAGAATACGTTTGGAGAATGGCCTCTGTTTCAACTTTTTGGAATGGTTTGAAGAGAATTGGTATTAATTCCTCTTTAAAGATTTGGTAGAATTCGGCAGTAAAGCCATCTGGTCCTGGGCTTTTCTTTGTTGGGAGACTGCTAATTACTGCTTCAATCTCATTGCTTGTTATTAGTCTGCGATGTTTTATATTTCTTCTTGGTTCAGTCTTGGTGGTTTGCATGTCTTTAGAAATGTATCCATTTCCTCCAAGTTTTCAAATTTGTTGCTGTGTAGTGATTTGTAATAGTCTCTAAGTGATTCTTTGTATTTGTAATAGTCTACCATGATTCTTTGTATTTCTATGGTATTGGTTGTTATGTCTCCTTTCTCGTTTCTTTCCATCTCTGATTTTTGTTATTTGAGTCCTCTCTTCTTCTTCTTTTCTTTTTTGTTAACCTAGGTAATGGTTTGTCTATTATGTTGATCTTATCAAAAACTAACTTTTTTTTTCATTGACTTTTTGTATCATTTTTTGGTCTCTATACCATTTAGTTCTTCTCTGATCTTAATTATAATTCTTTCAATCTACTAACTTTGGGATTGGATTGTGGTTGTTTTTCAGGTTCTTTGAGGTGTAGCATTAGGTCATTTATTTGAAATCTTTCTTTTTTTTCATTTAAACATGTATCACAATAAACTTTCCTCTTAATACAGCTTTTGCAATATAGTATAGGTTTTGATATGATGTGTCTTTATTTTTGTTGGTTTCAAGAAATTTCTTCATTTCCTGTTTAATTTGTTTTTGTATGCATAGATCTCAGGAGCCTATTGTTTAATTTCCATGTATTTTTATTGTGTCCTATATTTTGCTTGTTATTAATTTCTAGTTTTAATCTGTTGTGGTCTAAAAAGATACTTGAGATGACTTCATTTTTTTTTTTTTAGTTTGTTGAGACTTAATTTGTGACCTAATGTGTGGTCTGTCATGGAGGATGTCACATTTGCTGATGAAAAGAATTTATATCCTGTAGTTGTTCGATGAAATGTTCTGTAGATATCTGTCATGTCCAATTGGCCTAAAGTGTAGTTTAAATCCTGTGTTTCTTTGTTGATTTGTTGCCTGGATGATCTTTCTAGTGCTGAGAGAGGTGTGTTCAGGTCCCCCACTGTTACCTTATTGGGGTCTGTCTCTTTCTTTAGGTCTAATAGTGTTCACTTTACATATCTATATAATCCAATCCACGAGTCTATGTCTTTTGAGTAAAACATTAACCAATTTACATTTAAGGTTGTTATTGAGAGGCATTGTCTTACTCCTGAAATTTTATCACTTTTTAAATATCTTTTGTTCCTTTCTTTCCCTTTTACTGTTTGTCTTTAATGGTATTTTTTTTTTTTGAGGTGGTAAGATATAATTTCTTTTTTCTTTCTCCTTTGCATTTGTGTTTTTCCAGTGGGTTTTGTTCTTTCTTTTGTATTCATGGTAGAGATTAATGTTTTTTTTGATTCTAGATGCAGGACTGCTTTGAGAATTTCTTGCAAGGCTGATTGTGTGCTGGTGAACTCCCATAGCTTTTGTTTGTCTCAGAAATATACTATTCTCCCTCATTTCTGAAGGATAGCCTTGCTTGGCTGGCTGTCTTTTTTTTCTTTTAGTATTTTGAATATGTCATCAAATTTTCTCCTCATGTGTAGAATTTCAATGAGAAGTCTGCTATTACTCTGATGGGGGTTCCCATATAAGTGACTTCACATTTTTCTCTTGCTGCTTTTAGGATTCTCTCTTTGTTTTTGAGCATTGCCAGTTAGACTGTAATGTCAGTTTGATTGTAAACTCAGAGACGATCTTTTCAGACTGAATCTGTTTGAGATCTGTGAGCTTCCTGGATCTGAAGGTCCACGTCTCTCCTTATACCTGGGAAGTTTTCTGCTATTATATCATTGAATAGATTTTCACTGCCTTTACCTTTCTCCCCCCCTTTGGAACACCTGTGATTTGGATGTTTGTGTGCTTAAGGCTGTTTGATAGCTCTCTGTCACTTTCTTCATTTTTTAAACTTATTTTTTCCTTTTTTAAAATTATTTTTCCTTTTTTTTGATCCACCTGGATTATTTCATAAAAACTGTCTTTGAGATCAGAAATTATTTCTTCTGCTTGTCTTAATCTGCTGCTCTCAATTGTGTTTTATATTTCATTGAATGGATACTTCAGTTTCAGGAGTTCTGCTACATTCTTTTTTAAGGTATTAATCTCTGTGTCTTCTGTGTGGGTGGGGGTTAGGGTTTCCCAGGGCTCTTCCTGCCTTAGGCCTCCCTGTCATGGTGACCACGCTCCTCTTTCTTTTTGGTTGATTCCTTTTAAATGATCAACAGACTTGTTTTGACTGAATTCTTTTTTTTTTCATTTAATTGAACAACTTTAATTAAATTTACTAAAATTTGATCTTTTGAAACCAGGTAATGTGACCTCCAATTTCGTGGGAAGTTTGAGAAATAAAGTACATTTTTCTGAAGAAAAAATAAATATATAAAACCAATTCTTGTCTCCTTAGCTACAGCAGCTTTGTCATTGCCACTGTCAGGGATTTTAACATTTGTAAGTGTATGCGTGTGTGTGTGTGTGTGTGTGTGTGTGTGTGTGTGTGTGTGTGAAGTGCAGTTCATTCTCTTCAACAACTGGAATAATCCAAGATGGATTTGGTCATATACAAACATATAATGTAACAGGTTGGAATTTGACAAAACAGTTTTTCCCTGATTCCTCTACTTATTTCTTTGTCATATTTCTCATCTTTATATGACAATTAACTACACTAATTGTATATGAAGTGGCTAGAAAACAGTAGGAGCTCAACAAAAGATAGTATGAAGTGGTATTTGAAGTAGTAGCAGGTGTATCAATAGCAGTAATAGTGATATTGGACATAGCAGTAAAAAAATCATTAAATGTAGCAGCAAAGTATGTCCTTGTTAGCTGTTGCTACCTCATCACCCAAAATAGCTACTATTACTCTTTTCCCTGGGCACACAACTAAAATACATTATTCATACTTCTTTTCAGTTAGGTGTGGCTACACAAATAAGTTCTATCGAATCAAATCTGAGCAGAAATGATGTACCACACTTCTAGGACTGGATCACCAAAACTCGTGGCACATTTCTATGCTGTTTTCTAATTCTGGGCTCTATGAAATGAAGATGATTCACAAAACAATACTTTAAATCACATATTAATCTTCAATTTGCTCACCTGCCCAGTCTTGTTGAATGAACTTGAACCACCATCATATATGTTGGAGATCTCTTGTTGAAGCAGCTAACCCACACTTAGTAGTACTGAATGTATACCTTAAATGTGTACCATGTAAAAAATGTGAGGCACTGGCTTAATGGTAAGTCAGAAGGAAACTGACAGCAGGAACCAATGGAATAGAATAGAGAACCCAGAAATCAACCCATGTGCTTATAGTCAATTGTTATTTGGCAAGGGTAAAAAGAACATACAATGGAGAAAAGACTGCCTCTTCAATTAATGGTGCTGGGAAAACTGGACATCCATAAGTAGAAGAATGAAACTAGACCTGTACCTCTCACCATATACCAAAATCAACTCAAAATGGATTAAAGACTTATTAGACTTAAACTATAAAACTACTAAAAGAAAACACTTCAGGAAGCAGGACTGGGCAAAGATTTATGAACAATAGCTCAAAGTCACTGTCAACAAAAGAAAAAATAAACAAATGGGATTATGTCAAACTAAATAGCTTCTGCACAGCAAAAGAAATGGTTAACAGAGAGAAAAGACAGACAATCTACAGAATAGGAGAAAATATTCACAAACTATGCACCCAACAAGGGATTAATATCCTGAATATACAAGGAACTCAAACAACTTAACAGTAAAAAAATCAAGTAACCCGATTGAAAAATGGGCAAAGGAGCTGAATAGGCATTTCTCAAAGGAAGATATAAGAGTGGCCAACAGACACATGAAAAAATGCTCAATATCACCAGGCATCATGGAAAAGCAAATCAAAACCACATTGAGATATCATTTCACACTAGTTATACTGGCCAATATCAGAAAGACAGAGAACAACAAATGGTGGTGAGGATGTGAAAGGAAACTCTCCTGCACTGTTGGTGGGACTGTAAATTAGTGAAACCACTACAGAAAACAGTATGGAGGTTCCTCAAACAACTATAAATAGCAGTGCCATATGATCTAGGAATCCCACTGCTGGGTATATACCCAAAGGAATGGAAATCATTGTGTCATAAGGACACCTGCACTCCTATGATTACTGCTACTCTGTGTACAATAGCCAAGATATGGATCCTGCCTAAATGTCCATTGAAGGATGACTGAATAAGGAAAATGTGGTATGTATACACAATGAATATGATTCAGCCATAAAAAGGAATGAAATGTTGCCACTTGGAGCAACATGGATGAGTTTGGAGAAAATTATGTTAAGTGAAATAAGCCAGGCACAGAAAGAGAAATAATGCACATACTCATTCATAAGTGAGGCCTAGGAAGGAAGGAAGGAAGGAAGGAAGGAAGGAAGGAAGGAAGGAAGGAAGGAAGGAAGGTAGGAAGGAAGGAAGGTAGGAAGGAAGGAAGGTAGGAAGGAAGGAAGGTAGGAAGGAAGGAAGGTAGGAAGGAAGGAAGGTAGGAAGGAAGGAAGGTAGGAAGGAAGGAAGGTAGGAAGGAAGGAAGGTAGGAAGGAAGGAAGGTAGGAAGGAAGGAAGGAAGGAAGGAAGGAAGGAAGGAAGGAAGGAAGGAAGGAAGGAGAAAGATCACAAAAATATGTCGAACTTTCAGGAGAGAATAGACTTGTGGTTACTACAGGTGGGAAAGGGGGGTCGGGAGGGGGGTTTGGGGAGAAATTGGGTAAGGGACATGAAGAATAATTACAGTTTGTAACAATGCACATGCTAGAAGATATATGTATGTATAGGTGTATGTACATATAAAGTTGATCTCAGAATTTCCAAGTTATATACAAAAATAAAAAGGAAGGAATTCAGAAAAGTAGTTTCTCAAAGAGATGAAAAATCTGACTACTAAAGATCCCAAACTTTGGATAAAATAAGAGGAATAAAAGGCTTTGAGCACCAAAAGCCTATCAAAATTTCTCAGACTGAGTATCCCAGCAAAATCAAAATTCAATATTTGTTTTATACTTCCAGTGAATCAACATTAGATGCTAAATTTTATCATAAATACTTGATCTTATTTAAATATTATAAAGCTTACAGTTGAAAAAGTAGATTCTTATACCCATGTTGTTTCAGTCATGCTTAAAAATTTGCAATAGTAGAAGCATTCATTTTTACACTTAAATTAAAATTAATTAAAATTTAATAAAATTAAAAATCCATTCTCTCAATCCAATTATCCACATTCCAAGTGCTCAGTATCTATAAGTGGCTGACAGCTACCATATTGGATGGTAAAGCTCTAAAGCATCAATGAGTGGGAGACTGGATTAAAAAATCTCTAATTTCCTTTCAATTCTAATGAGTCTGTGATTAAATTAATTCTACAAATGTATATTCTGAATCCTATATATGCCAAGCATCTGATGGGATTCCAAGATGAACAAAAGGTCAGTGGACAAGTTAATGATGTTACTTACTGCTTTGATCAGTTGGGAAAGACTGATTTCCATAAAATGAACCATTAGAAAAGTATCTCGGTGATTTTGGAAAAAGCCTCCTTAGTAGACAGAACTGAGGGTGACATTAATTGATAAATGAGTAGGATGAAGATGAAAGGAAATACTGCCGTTCCCCATTGCAGGCACAGCATGAACAGAAGCTGCAGATGCTGGGCAGTGTGTGTGTGTGTGTGTGTATGTGTGTGTGTGTGTGTGTTTTGTGATGTTCTTGGGAAACGTTATCCTACAGGTCGTTGGATACAGTATAGATATTACCACTGATTTGATTTTTTTTATTTTAAGCAATTTCTTTCCAAAAGATATGCAGTGGTATGATTTTCTTTCTAGATATGAGGAAAACAGAGGCACAGAGAAGCAAAATAACTCATCAAGTCCCCTGGCCTGTGACAGCTCCATGACTAAACCCCAATATTTGACTTTAATTCAGAAATTGCTACACACCAGAATAACACCTCTTAAAAATCAAAAGAAGTCACAAAATATCAGTATAAAAAAGTTAGGATTGTTTTTTACATAGAGTGAAGTAGTTTGTAGGTCTAGTGGAAAAGCATTATCAACTAAAAAAGCCACTTAGCTGATTTAATATAATATAGATCAAATTCTTATTTTGGGTCAGGCACTGGACTGAGTACGTACATCATTATTCCAATTAATCTTCAAGAACCTGAAGGTAGTTGTTAATTTATTCTCACTTTACAGCTGGGGAAACCGAGTCTTAGTGAGGGTAGGTGTCTTTCTCCAGGTAACACAGTTGATAAAGGGTTAAGATGAAACTAGGGATTCATGTTCTGTTCATGGATCAGAAATGCTTGGATCTTGAAGGATGGAACTTTCTGGAAATTCATTTATTTTAGAAACTCACTGCCAAATTTGGCCTGAAGTATTAGGAAATGCTTAAACAAGGAGGTGTGATTCCAAGCCTCAGGAATTTTTCTCTTCATTTAATTCAACAATTTATTGTATCCCAAACTGAGGGTACATTGTTGAGAAGCTCTTTTTAAGAAATAAAATGGTGGGCAAACACATTAAAGCAATCTGAAAAAAAAGTCTGTAAGGACTTTATTTCTTAACTATTGAATCAGTTGCCTTTTTAGTATTTTTTGGTAAAAGCAGATTTCTATATAACACTCTGTACATGTTCCATGAAAACAGCTGCACTGCATATTCAGTTTATTCCCTGAGGTATAGACAAAACCTAAGTCTGTAATTTGTGTCCTTCCATAGATAGGACATTGCCATTTTAATAGACTTAGACTCAGTCTGTATAACAGTGACCTTGATCTAATATCTGGCTCTAGGTACATTTCCTTTAGCAGATGATTCTGCTACAATAACTTTTCTTCTATACTTTCCAAGAATACTCTGTGGAGAGCAATTCCATCTTGGCCAAGTACATGGTGAACTAACCAAACTAGTCTCTTTCTCACATGCTTGACACTCAGTAATAAATTTGAGGCATTGTCCATGAAATAGGAAGACTGTGACTTCTGTGCTGTCAGAGTGAATTATTATCAGTTTCTATTATTCTTATTTTTATTACTATTTGCACACAAGTGAATGAATCCTGCATTTGCTTTTGAAGTATGTTACTTCTTTTGAAGAAGTACCAGACTGGTTGGGGGTTTGAAGGGTGAATCTCCAGGTGAACTTTGTAAAATCAACTAGCCTTTTTTATTCTCTTACCTTGTCTTTAAAATGTTCTGTTTCAATGGAATGATTATAAAAGTTTACTATAGCGGTAGATTCTCATTTTCATGAAATACTTTATATTTATTACAATTTTTAGAATGTTTCTTAATAAAAATTGCTGCAGCAAGCTCTCAGAAATTTTCAATTCTTTTCTTTTTTGTTCCCTTCTCTCTAACTATCTTGAAAATTATAGGCAGTATATCCTACTGGTTAAGGTAGCTGCTCTGGAGCCAGAGTGCCCAATCCAAATTTTGGCTCCATTACTTACGAGATGTATGAATTTGACCAATTGCATAATCTTCCTGGACCACGAACCTTCCTCTGTAAGTGGGTAATAATATTAGCACCTATCTCAAATAGCTGTTGTACAGGTTAGATGAGTTGATAAAAATAAAGTACCTAATAAACTTAACAGAACAATATCTTGATAGATGTCACTTTTTATTTCCACCTATTTGAATAAAATCTTGGAGGCTTGATAAATTCTTTGAAATCCAACTCAAACATGTGAAAAGACATACTTTGCATTTGGTTGGGTAGATTTTGTTCAGTAGTCATTTATTAGAATATTCATTCACAAAATCGATGATAACTTAGCCATGTGTCTATTCCTTATTTCTTCTCTTCTCACAATTCTCTCAATTTCTGTCCATTGGGAACTGGAAGCTTGAGTTTGGTCTGCCAAATAATAATTCTTCCAGTAGTCATGATGTACGAGTTGGGGAGAAGAGATGAGCAGTCTGTTTCCTGGATGAAAAACTACCCCATCACCTGGTGGATCTAGACAGGAGCCAAATGTGTTCTCTGAAGTAAGTTTTACTGAATAGATGAGAAATTTATTGCAAAGTCACAACTCATCAATAGGTCCCTAATAATGCTATATATAATTTATTGAGAGTTTATTCTGTGCAAGAAAACAAACTATGTAACTAATTTATATTATTCACCTCATATCAAACAAATTATTTGATTATTATTTATCTCAAACAAATTTATGAAGATGGAATTATTAACCCGGTTTTATAGATTATATAAATAGAAAACCAAAGAAATAGTTTTCCAAGCTTATTCAGTGAAACTTAAATCAGAACTCAGACTCCTAGCTCTCTCTCTCTTTCCTCTCCCTTCCTCCTTTTCTTCCTTCCTCTCTTCCTTCTCTCCCTCCCCCCCTTCCTTCCTCCCATTTTAAAATCATATCACATGTGGAATGTGTCACCGAAGGAGGAGTTGGTTTCTATGTTTCTATTGGGTCAGAAGGCTCCTTCAGCTTGGTGCACAGGCTTTTAAGGGAAATACTTCACTTCTAAGTTTTGGCAGGGCTTTCCTGACTGAATGGAATTTTGGAAGATGGAGAGCACACAGCACAGCTCTGGGAAGTCCCTTTAAAAGGCAAACAATCAGAAATAAATTTAAAATGACCCTCGACTACCTACCTGCTCAGGCTAAGTCAGTCACTTGAAGGTTCAGTTTGCTTGTGGACCAAATTAGGTTGCAGAAATAGTTACAGAACACAGAAAGGGAGGAAAATTGCCATTGAAAAAAATTGGTTCAAGAACTAGCTATTAAACTCCCATTTGCAGTTAATACTTAGAACATGTGTAATATGACCCTTTGTAATCCTATCTGTTATACTTTTAAGGAAAAGAGTATTAGTCTAGAGGGTAATGCCATACACTGGCTATATTGAAGGAGTATGGTTGTAGTTTCAATTCCACCTGAGTTTCTGACTTCTTATTGACCTTTTCCATTTGAGACTTGAATACTCAAAGAAAAGGAAAGAATAACAACTGAACTTAGACGATTGAGTGACAGACACTTACCAGTCTTAATCTGCTTTGATGCAATATTGTAAGGAGAAAAGTGGACAAGCTTTGCAGCCAGTAGGCATATGTTATTTAAAATCTCAAATCCTGAGCTTTATAGATGCGTGATCAGATCATTGGTAGTTCACTGAACTTCTTTGACATTCACTTTTTTCATCCTTGTATTAGTCATTTCCATTGCTTATAACAAAGTACCCAAAACTGGGTAATTTATAAAGAAAAACAACATTTACTGCTTACAGTTTCTGAGGCTGGGAAATCCAAAGTCCATCTCGTGGTGGTGACAGTGACTCCGGGATCTCACACTGCAAGATGGTAGAAGCAGAGAGAGCAGAGAGAGCAAGAGAAACAGACTCTCCTCTTCTTTTAAAGCCCTCAGACCCATGCCCCTGACCACCATTTTTAATCCATTCACTACTGCAGGGTCCTACAATCCAATCACTTCTGCAAGGCTTCACCTTTCAATTACCATAATAGGATTTCCCACCCTTAACAGTCACAGTGGGGACTAAGTTTCTAATACATAATACTTGGGGGACACAATACAAGCTTTAATGAGTTTTGCAGGGGGCATAATTCTCTTCTTTTAAAGCCCTCAGACCTCTTCTTTTAAAGCCCTCAGACCCATGCCCCTGACCACCATTTTTAATCCATTCACTACTGCAGGGTCCTACAATCCAATCACTTCTGCAAGGCTTCACCTTTCAATTACCATAATAGGATTTCCCACCCTTAACAGTCACAGTGGGGACTAAGTTTCTAATACATAATACTTGGGGGACACAATACAAGCTTTAATGAGTTTTGCAGGGGGCATAATTCAGTCTACTACAATCCTTATATGAGAGTAAGAGACACGAGAAACTTTTCTTATACTTGGCACTCTTGGTGACTGACCTCATAATCTCTTCAAATTACCCTTTTGTTTAGCATACCGGAGGATTTTACATCCCTGAGCAGTGCACCCAAGAGATTTCAAATTGAGGAGGGATATGCCATTATTTTATAGGTAAAGGCTAGTAAGAGTGAGGTGGGAGAGGTGAGCTCCCAGACCTTGAATGTCTCCTCGGGCAAGGCAGGTAGACTTTAGGTCAGAGTACAGAATGACAGACAATCTGTGATATGATTCCATTACAACTAGCCTTGCTGTTGTCCTCCATAGTAAGTCATTGTGAATTCCCAAAGTGGCCCCACTATGGAGACACTGGGCTGGATGCTCTGTAAGGTGCCTCACAGCTATGACATTATTTGGTCAGAAGAACTGACTTGATGAAATGCAGGACAAAAAGGGATGGAACTCACTCTTTCCAGGTTTCTAAATCCCCTAGGTGTTACAGGTGAGGATCATGTGCTTAGGTCCTGGATATCAGAGCGCTGTCACAAAATACTTTCAGGTTTGCAAATGTGAGTCAGCCACTTTCTCAGCAAGGCACAGAAGAAAATGCTGGCATCCTAAAATGTTCAATTGTGAGTGAAAAGCAGAGCAGTAATTTCTTTGCTGCTTATTTGGGAGCAGGAAATACCAATTCCCTTTGTGATTTCTTTTTTTTTTTTTTCTTTTTTTTTTTTTTCTTTTTTTTTTTTTTCTTTTTTTTTTTTTTCTTTTTTTTTTTTTTCTTTTTTTTTTTTTTCTTTTTTTTTTTTTTCTTTTTTTTTTTTTTCTTTTTTTTTTTTTCCTTTTTGTCTTTTTTTCATGACCAGTAACGGGATCGCAACCCTCAGTGTCGCGCCCGCACTGCACTCAACCAGTGAGCAGACCAGTCTCTATATGGGATCCGAACCCTCTGCGGGAGTGCCACCCTCTACGGGAGTGCCGCCCTCTACCAAGTGCGCCACCCGGCTGGCCCCCCTTTGTGATTTCTAAGGATCCAACTAATCATCCAATGGTTACAGCTGCTTGAAAAGGATTCAAGGAGCTTTGGTTTAGTCAACTCCAAATGAGATGGCTTACCTTTATCTTTTCTATTTTATTTTATTTTATTTATTGATTTTTCAAAAATTTTCTCCAGAAAAAGAAAAGCAGTGTCTGGGAGTAAATCAGTTAACTATTCAAAGTATATATAGTTGGATTCTAATATGCTGGCTGCTAGAACGTGAATTTCGACGTGAGCAAAATCACAATATAAAATTGATGCTTTTTAGCTATTTATTCAAGAATATTTGGAGTTGACTAGACTTTAAGTCTTGGGCCTTCCAGATATCTTGGACTGCAAGTTTAAGATTGTTATTTGACTTCTATAATTCTCAGTTTCCTCAAAAGAATTAGAGGTAATGATAGCAGCACTGATTCCATGGGGTTGTGTGGGTAATAAAAAATATAATATGAATTAGGGGTTAAGCATACTTCCCGACAGGTAGGAACAGGTCCAGGCCCCTGAATTGCTGTTGTTATATTAACTCGAAAAAAAAATAGAATCAACATCTCAGAATTTTAGGAGAAACATAAAAGAGCATTTGGTGAGTCAACCTAAAATTTCTTCAAAGTCCTTCTCCCCAACCCCTTTCTCTCCCACCCCCACTCCTTCCCAGGCAGCACCATTCTGATAGGTGCAACACTGGCAAAACTCCACCCTAACAGAGAAACACTCAGGCCATTAGGCATATGTTAGACATTCTAGGCCTGTCATAGAATAATTTGCTTCTGAGAATGAGATTAATTCTGCAATGAAAGGATGCTATTCACTTTCAGCACTGCTGATAAAGCTTCTCAAGTAAAGATTATGAGAAATAAGACTATGTTTAAAGAGATATTTCTTACATAGCAAGGAAACATACGTGACTATGTACTTAACCCAAATATCTGGGCGAAATAACCCAAACACCTTTTTCGCTGTCTTTAGCTTTATAAACTTAGAACACATATATATTTAAAAGCACTTACTGAAAATTTTTTTTCCTAAAACAATTTTATTTTTGATTATACATATTTATGGGGTACAGAGTTGACTATCAATATTTATGTACAGTATGTGATGATCAAATCAATATTATTAGCATGTTCAACATTACAAATCATAATTACTCTTTTTGTCCCTTACCCAATTACTTCCTTAATCCCTCTCCTGCTCCCCCTTTCCCACCTCTAGTAAATATAAGTCTGTTCTCTTGTTCTTAAAATTCAACATTTTATTGTTTTCTTTCTTTCTTTCTTTCTTTCTTTCTTTCTTTCTTTCTTTCTTTCTTTCTTTCTTTCTTT
>NW_007728161.1:192618-222530 GCF_000696425.1 Galeopterus variegatus | reverse complement strand
CCTTCCTTCCTTCCTTCCTTCCTTCCTTCCTTCCTTCCTTCCTTCCTTCCTTCCTTCCTTCCTTCCTTCCTTCCTTCCTTCCTTCCCACTTATGAGTGAGGACATATGCTATTTCCCTTTCTTTGCCTGGCTTATTTCACTTAACATAATTTTCTCCAAACTCATTCATGTTGAAAATTTTGATGTAATGGAGTTCCTCTTATTGTGTGGTCATCTATACATGACAATCTGCTAATCTTAAACTCGATTGGTGAATCTACTTACTCCTTTTGAATGAAGCCTATGATAAGACTGTCAAAGGAGTAGCACCATTTTATAATAAGTATTTATTATTAAATAATAATAAATATAAATGAAAAGCAGCATAAGAATAATAAAACAATAACAAACATAAAAATGACAGTTCCTGCCTTCCTCTACTTTAGCACCATGGCTCTATAGAAAAGCATCATTTAAGTTGTATACTCAAAGTAAAGTATACATTAAAAATTCATCAGAACTTGGCAACTTTCACAATTGGATCCAATCATTTCCTCGGAATGTGTGAAGTGTTACAAATGCTGCCTAATTCTTTTTGAAGCTCAAGGCAAAGGCAAAAAATCTTGTAACATACTGGAATGATTTGAATGATTGTACCATAAAATGGCTTGGATTTGCTCATCTGGCTTCAAGTTCAGAGGAATGACCAACAAACTGACTTATGTTCTCAGCAGTGTAGACTCTGAAGGTCCTGAGCAGATGTTGAAGGCTTACTCCTGGCCAATGCACGAGGTATTTGTGGTTTCTCTTAAGTGTTCGCTAATATCTACCACATTGCATACTCAATATCCCTTTTCAACTGGCCTGCCTGCTCATAATATAATGCAGATGATTTCATCTTTCTCCAGCCTTTTTGCTACAGAGCACTGAAGTCTGCAGGCTCAGACTGGTCTAATAACATCCATGTTTCTTTAAGAACAGGAAAATCCCTTCCCCTTAAAAGGTTTGCTCCTCAGTCTTGAGCTCTATAATACAATATCATATGTAGTTCCTGTTTAAATAATGCCTTACTTTTCCTTCAAGTATTCATTTAGGCTTCTGCTATATTATGTTTTTTTGATATTCTGTATCTTTAGTAAACACAAAATGCCTTTACTATTAGAAGACAACAGCGTCATTCATATGAGTTAGGAATACTTCAATTTAAAGTAAACCAAACAGAAAGGCTCTTTTTATTCAGTGTTAAATGCAAAGTAAATAGTCCTTTAATATAGGCAATGAAGAAATTGTACACTTTTATGCCCTTAAGGAGAAAAAAGAAAAGTCACAAACAATATCTGTATCAGTTCTGACTTTGACCTAATTTTTATTGTCTTTTACCTTTTTTCATGTTGAAGATCACTTGATTGATTTGCGAGTTTGTGCCCCCTTCAAATTTAAAGCCTTAGTTGAAGTAGACATTGCTTTTAATTTTAGGATCTGAAAGAGTCTTAGAGGATTCTGATAATACTGTGTAAACATTTCATTGTAGACTTTCAGAAGGATTAGGAAAAAAGGGCCATTTAATTCTGTAAAATATCCTCTGTTCTTTTCAGTGCATACTACTGGAAACCTGGATAAGTGTTAGCTATACAGATGAGGGCCATTCAGATATATCCTTTTGCCTTAATGTGCTCGAGAACATTTGTATAAAATGTTGTTAAATTTGACTTTTCATTTTATTTAGGAGTGTTTATAGAGTCCGTAAAGGCTGTGAAATACATCCTCGGAGACAGATAAACCTCATCCTTAAGTAAAGTGTTAGTATTGTGTAGTAAGACCATGCTGTCTATATCAGAGAATTATTATCAGCTTTCTGAAAAACACCTCCTGGTCATGGATCATCAAAAGACCATGAAACCAGAACTGTTCATCATGATCAAGGTCAGGCAAACTTACCACATAATGTTGGGCAGGGCCAGCAGTAATCAATGGAAGATGGATGCAGTACAGCTGGGATCAGATAAGAGTAGGGCCAGAAGGCACAAGTGACATTCACTAGCAGGTGGCCCAGACCCCATCCCTTATGTCATCTACCATTCTGTCTTGCACTAGCACTCTCCCTTAGCTCACATCTATAACCATATGGGGTTCTCCCTTATGACCAGCTGACAGAGGAGGGAAAAAAAACAAGCTTAGGTCGTAGATGGGTCAGCTCAATATATAAGTTCAGACTGAGAATGGACTGCAATGCACTATAGCCCTCTCAGGAGTAACACCAAAAGACATTTTAAAGAAACATTGTCCCAGTGGCCAGAACTTTGAGCAGTGCACCTGGTCACCTATTTTCTGTGGAAAGAGAAGCAGACTGAAGTAATAATAATACAGACACATGGGTTGTGAATAATGGCTTGGCTGGATAATTGGGGGACTGGAAGAAGAAAGAGTAGAAGATTGGGAGCAAGAAGTTCCAGCCTACTAGCAACAGGGATGAACTCTGAGCCCCAAATTTGGCACCATCCCTTGAGGAGACTGACCAGCTCCTTGTTGGCAAATTAACTATGTATAGAACCCCTTGCACCCTGGAAATCCACATTCTTTGGGGTGTGGGTTTGCCTTTCCTGTCAGTAGGATTCAGCCAGCACCACAATTACAGCACAGAGTATTTGATCCATTCACATGTGATTTCAACATTAGACCAAATGACCTACTCACAGTGAAGCAGATTTGGCATCAGTTTATCCCCATGGGATCCATTGGTCCTATCACACACCACTTTCTCGAAGAGTAGTCAGTGATTTTTTAGCAATGGTGCAACCTTTTAAATAGACATCTGAGGCACCAGCTTGGAGAGGACACATTGAGAATTCTGTATGTACCCTAAGTCAACCATTATACATGGTGTTATGTCCCCCACATGATAGAATGCATGGGTCCTAGAACTAAGCAGTGAAAGTGGGAGCAGCCTGTTTAGTCATCATTCCCAATGACCCACTTAAAGAATTTCTGTATCTCATTCTGAGCTCTTTGAGTTCTCGAGGCTTTGGTTACTAGAGGGAGAAAGTGTCCACCAGAAAACACAGCAAGTATCCCATTAGAGCTCAAGCTTAAACAATGGACTGTGCAATCACTTTAAGCTTTTTGTGCCACAAGAATATTATGCAAGGAAAGGAGTCACCAACCTGGTAAGCGATTCTGATTATCAAGAGGAGGAAGGGCTGCTCTTCCATGAGCAGCAAATAATATACTTGGCGCTCAGGTAATCCATTTGGACATCTCTTGGTACTCCCTTACTTAATGTTGGTAGTAAATTGACAAGTTAAATGCCAATGCCTGAGAAAGGCACAGTGACGCCTCAGGGATGAAGCTCTGGATTCCTCTACCAAGTAAGCCACTGAGGCTAACAGAAGTGTTGGGTGAGAGTGAGGGGAATCTTGAATGGGTGATGAAGAAGGGACACGATGAGTATCAGCTATGGCTCCAACATTAGCTTTGTTGGTGGGGCCTCGTGTTCATCCCGTTGACCATCTGTATTAGTCTGTTTTTGTGTTGCTATAACAGAATACCTGAGATGGGGTACTTTATAAAGAAGAGGGGTTTATTTGGCTCATGATTCTGGTACAGCTGCATCTTGTACAGGCCTCAAGCTGTTTCTACTCATGGTGGAAAATGGCAGGCAGCTGGCAGGTGCAAGATTACCTGGCAAGAGAGGAGGAGGGGAGGTGCTGGGGTCCTTTAAACAACCGGTTCTCATGGGAACTCATAGAGTGAGAAGGCACTCACTAGCACCCCTATCCCCATGGAGGGAGGGCATTCATCTATTCATGAGGGATCTGCCTCCACGACCCAGCAACTTCCGACACTGCCACATTTGGGATCAGATTTCAACATGAGCTTTGGGGGGGCAACATATTCAAACCGTATCATCCCACCCCTCTCATGTCCCTCTTGTGTCCAAAATTCATGTCCCTCTCACATACAAAATTGCAATCATCCATCTTAACATTTCTAAAAGTCTTAGCTAGTTCCAGCACAAACTTAAAAGTCCAAAGTCCAAAGTCTCATCTGAGAGGTTTCCAGCTGTAAATCTATAGAAATCAAAACCAAGTTTATTCACTTCCAAGATACAATGGTGCAACAGACATTGGGTATACATTCCTATTCCAAAAGGGAGAAATAGGTCAGAAGAAGAAACAGGTCCCAAATAAGTCTGAAACTCAGTAGGGCAGATGTTAAATCTTAAAGCTCCAAAATAATCTTTGACTCCAAGTCCACCATCCTGGGCACAGTGGGGGATTTTGGCCCCCAAAGGTTCGGGCAGCCTTTCCCCCAGGCGCAGTTCACTAGGTGCGCTGGTGTTCCCAGCTTGTCCAGGCATTGCACATTGCCAGTGGGCCTACAGTTCTGGGGTCTTGGCAGCAGTACCACTCCCATGGCTCTACTAGACATTGGCCTGGTGGGGGCTCTCTGTGGGGGGTTTGACCCCTCATTTCTGCTTGGCATTGCTCTAGTAGAAGCCCTCTGCAGTGGCTCTATCCCTGTGGCAGGTCTCTTCCTGCATCCCCAGGCTTTTCCATACAATCTGGGTTTAGGCTGCCACGCCTCTGCTGTTCTTACATTCTGCCAGCCTGCAGATTTAACAGGACGTGGCTGCAGCAAAGGTTTCCAGCTTCCGCTCTTCAGACCTGTGGCACAAAACATACATGTGGCTACTTGTTGCACCAGTCAGAGTGGCAAAGATGCAGGGAGCAGCATCCCAGGTAGTGCAGTGTGCAGTCATCAGGCTGCTTCTACTCATGGCCACATTGGGGATCAGATTTCAACATAAGTTTTGGGGTAGGAGGCAACATATCTAAACTATGTCACCATCTTCTTGTAAGTTTCCTCCGGGAACAATGGGACTTCTCCCCGAACTGATTATACAAAGTATATGGATCTGAATGGCATAAGGAGGACTGTAGCAGATTCTATGGTGTATACCTAGATCACACTCTGCAGAACTAAATGTCTTATCTCCTGGGAGCGTTGGTGACTGGTAGCTCTAAGCTGAATCCTTCTCTGGCACTTGTCCTCAGTTAAAGAATGTTACCTTGCTCAAAGTTACTGGCCTTATTTGAGCCTAGGAAGCCTGGGATAAGGTGATGGAGGGTATAAAAGCCCTGCCTCTTCACCTCAATTAGGGACAACTTGGAAGGGTCGTGCCTTGTCCGGAGCTCTTCAAGGATTCTGCTTAGGCCTCTACTGCACCCTAACCCTAACCCTAACCCTAACCCAGTCCAAATGATTCCTCTGCTGAATCCGCTGAATCCTGATTTATTCAATTCCCTGTAGGTAGTAACCTGGGACCACCTCAAAATACTCCTGAAAGCAAATGTATTTCTCAGAGACTACTTATGGGGAACTCAACCTTGCAACATTCTTTTTTTAAGTTAAAGATGTTAGTTAATAAATCTTGTTATTTCTATTAATATTTTATTCTTCGTTATTCTAAGGGTGTGTGTGTGTGTGTGTGAATGTGCTCTTTCAATATTATTGTGGAAAAAAATTCTTTAGTTAGGAATTGAATTCCCAGCAAAACTGGCTTGAAAAGCATATCGGAGAGAGATATCTGTAGGCCCATGATCAGCATTTAATCTCATGGTCACTTTGAGGCCAAGGGCCTGTGAAATGTGAACCTCTCTGCCAATGATAGAAGACTCAGTTCTACTTTCTGGCTTGAAAATTTCCTGAACAACTTGAATTACTGCAAAAATTCCTCTTAAAGGTTGACTGTAGCTCTCCCTAACAATCACATTAGGGTCCCTTACCTCTCTCTGTTGTGCTTTGTGACTTACATACAAGATTTCACAACAACCCTGCCGCTTAGGTAAGGCAGGCATTATTATTCTCTCCCATATGATAAAACTGGGCTGCAAAGGAACTGTTTCCCAAATTTACACAATTAGTGAGTGACAGCAGGACGTCGCAGAGGTCTGGAATGATTTGACCTCCTTTCAGTGCTTTTAGACTTTGATATATTAAAAATGAAACAAAGAAAAAGTCAAATCAGCATTAGAAAATGGTGCTACACTTACTTTAAATGTTAATATTTAACAAATAATGCATTTCCTATGCCAGAACAAAAAGGAAAACATAAAACTGAACAACGTATAAATTAATGTGGAGATACTGTCATTGTATAACTTTTTTGTGTGCGGGTAACATATAAATTCTATATTTGCACCACCCTTTACAAATAGTGGTCCTGCTCAAATAATCTTTCTATGTTCCATCTTCATGCCATACCCTTGTTAAATCTCAAGCTGTGATCCAAGCCCAGCGCTTTTTACTATAACATTCTTCTCTGCATTGATCTTGGATTTTCATTTTTGACCTCTAGTTTCCCTTTTCATTTAAGCTTATTTTCCTAAAAGAGGATTTATTTATTGTTGGGGGTGTTCTCTTTCATCTAATGGAATATCCATTTTTTCCTCTACCTTGTAAGAAAATGAGTCAGTCCTTCACCCTCTTCTCTCCCTCACCTCCCCCACTGTTTCTACACAAGTACACACACACTTTCCTATTTTGGGCAGATTTATTCTTTAGAATGGCTTTGGCTATGATGAACTTTACTTAAGACATTAATAATTCTTGACAAGGGCTTCTTTTGTGTTTTAGCTTTGAAAGGAAAACTTAGCATGCATAATTGCCCCTTTCTTAACTGTGTTATAGATTGAAAGCAGCAGAAGCTGATAACAAACAGCTTTGCCCTAAATATATAAACTTCAGGTCTGCCTGTTCTCTCTGCAGAATTTAGCTTTTACCTACACATGAAGAAATTTTGAATTAAATTAGGCTTATGGGTGGATGACAGAAAAGGCAACAAAGACAATTCAGAGTTGGATTTGAGCTCTTAGGGATCAAGTATACTTTTTCCTATACTTAAAGAATAAAGTAAATAATATTAAACAAGCATTACATAGTAATCAAAAACAAATTACCAAAAAAATACCCAAAATCAAATTTTGACATTTTGCATGTTGTGGGTAGTTTAAGAAGTTTAAATGTGGCGAGGATGGAAATCAGAGTTTTAATATCTAGCACAGAATCCATTTCAGAAAGACAATTGTCTTTGTTAAAAAAACAAAATCTAATAGATGTGTTTGTTAAAAAGGGCCTTCTGGGAATAGCAGGGATGATTCAGTGATGGAGATAAAGATATCAATCCATGAATCAATCCATGAATCAATCAATTAAACAATCCTGTCCAAGGAAGTTACAAGAATCCTGATACTGGAGAAGATGTATTAGAGAAGGGAAGGAAAAATGTGAAGGGGAGAAAGGCTGGAGGTGGAGAGTGGAGTGGGATGGGGGAATAATAAAAGTCAAGATTGAAAGGAAGATGCCAATTCATAATTATACAATTAGCTGATTTTATTACTGAGCAGAAAAAAAACAACAACAAAAACAAAAAAAAAAACCCCAATACATGCAAGTAATGAGCAAGTGGCTACAAAGCTGTAGTGGATTTTCAGCTCTATTTATAGGAATTAAAGTTACAGTTGTTATATGTCATCCTACTTTTAGTAAACAGTCATCAGATACTCAATTTTCATCAATAGTTACACTGAGCTTATTCTCACATCTTAATTCCTTATCAGGCTTACTTTGACGTTGTTTTCTTCATAATTCTTTATCAGTATCACCTATGGTTGCCCCTGACAATGTACATAGGAAGTCCCAACTAAGTCCAGAACCCAACAAAGCAAACATTAAATCCTAAACTCCAAAATAATCTTCCTTGATTCTATGTTCCACTGTCCAGGCACACTGAAGCTGAGGTTGGTCCCTCAAATCTCCTGGCAGCCCCACCCACATGGCTTTGCTGAGCACATGATAATTCTTAAGGGTTGGAATCATGTGCCTATGGCTCAACCAGGCTGGTGTTGCATGTTGGTGGCTCTGCACAGTTCTGGGGTCATGGGGGTGAACCAGCCCCCATGGTTTCACTAGCTATTGCCCTATAGGGGTTCTCTGTGGTGGTCTGGTGGGGTGCGGTTTGATGGAAAGACTCGGGCCCAGACCAGAGTTTCTGTACAACCCAGTTGTACTGTATCTCACAAGACCCAGAAGTACCTATAAAGTCAAACATTAAAATCTGAGCTGCACAAAAAGCCTTCCACAGGAAATCAGCAGCAAAGCATCAATTTAGCTTAACCACAGAGCTCAAGTACTGGTCCCCACAGAAAGCGTCCCCATTTTAGAAGTAAGCAAAGGGCAACAAATTAGTTCCAGTGCAGAGTTTAAGTGGTAGGAACAGCAAGTAATCCAACACAGAACTGAAAGAGAAAACAAAGTACCAACAGACCAGAGACAAAGTTTGATATTAACTAGTAAAAGTCTCATATCACCAAAGAATACCTATAAAACCTAGAAGGACCAGAAGTCCCCTGGGCTAGCCAGGGAAGGGGGAGGGCTGGGGGCTCAGCCATACCCCCATACACCTGCAACCATGCCCCACTGACACCCTAAATCAACCCGGCAACAACCACTGAGCCACTGCAGGAAGTGCTCTAGGCTCCTGAGCTGGGGTGGGGGGGGGAGGGCTTCAGCCATACCCCTCTGACATCTGCACCCAGCCCAGCAATGATCAAGTCACCACTGGAAGCCCCTTGGTCTCCCATGCAGGATGAGAGGGGTGCCACAGGCCTCAATCCCACCCCTCCTCCTGCCTCCTCCTACCCTATTTCCTTCCTCTTTCTCCTCTCCCTTCCCCCCCAATGGCTCCAGAACATCATAGAATATATAAAAAAATGTTAATAAGTAAATAAACTTAAAAAAGAGAGAAGATAAAAAAAAGAAATGGAAAAAACAAATTCTACTCTCAGTTCCAATTTTTGTCTTAGTCTGTTAGTGTTGCTATAACAAAATGTCTGAGACTGGGAAATTTATAAAGGACAGAAATTTAGTTTTGCACAGTTCTGGATGCTGGGAAGTTCAAGATCAAGGTGCTGGCAGGTCAGTTGTCTGACGAGGGCTGCTCTCTTCTTCCAAGATGGCATCTTGTTGCTGCATCCTCTGGAGGGGAGGAAGTCTGTGTTCTCATATGGCAGGTGGGGTAAGAAGGGACCCAACTCCCTCTATCAAGCCCTTTTATAATAACATTAACCCATTCATGAGGGCTCTGCCCTCATGACCTAAACATCTCCAAAAAGGTCTCACCTCACAATACTATTGCATAAAGAATTAAGTTTCCAACACAAGAATTTTGTGGGATACATTCAGACCATAGCAGATACCAAACGCTTGACTGTGCTGAAGTGCTGATTATTTTGAAGTGATGGTAGGAAATGGGAGAGAGACCATTAGCTCTACTATTGAGATACAGGGGAAGCTAGGGGTGAGCCTATGCATAGGTAGAGGCACAGAAGTAGGAAGGAAGCACACACTTGCTATTCAATTTTATTTTGATGGCTCAATTGCTCTGGATTTAACATATTTTCATAATGTGGACATTAGGTTAGAATCTATTGTTGCTTTGATAAAAATTTTGGGCCGGCCCAGTGGCACACTCGGTAGAGTGCGGCACTTGGGAGCGCAGTGGTGCTCCCGCTGAGGGTTCGGATCCCATATAGAGACCGGTCCACTCACTGGTTGAGTGCGGTGCGGGCACGACACCGAGGGTTGCGATCCCATTACCGGTCACGAAAAAAGACAAAAAGGAAAAAAAAAAATTTTTCTTCTCCAACATGCATTTCAAAAGGTATCATTCTTCTGAATAAATGCCAGTATGTGGTGATATATCAGTCCTGAGAAATGATCAGTTTTTAAAAATCTCTGCCAATAGTTGACGGGTTGGCTTTACTGGGAGGATGCACCTTAATTGTCACTTTTTTTTTCCCTTATGCTTTTTTGTAACTCCATTTTTATCTTTTTTTTTTTTTTTTGGTGAATGATGGGGGTTATGTATGTTTTTAAATTTCTTCTGTCTAAACTGTCAATTTCAACCTGTTATACATTTCTACCTAGTTTAGTAAGTACAGGCTTTCTGGTTAGTTGACCTAAAATTGTTGACCCATTATTATGTCTTTGACCTAATGTATTTTTAAAGTACTTAAACTTTTTTTTTTTTTTAATTAAGAGGTATGATATAGTCACATTAGGTACACAACATATATTTAATAAATATTCCGGATATATTGTTATAAAATGAACAACTCTGGATTGAGCACCAAAGTTAAAAAATAGTGTGATGGTACTTCAGAAAGTTCATAGACAGGGCCGGCCCCGTGGCTCACTCGGGAGAGTGCGGAGCTGGTAGTGCCGAGGCCATGGGTTCGGATCCTATATAGGGATGGCCGGTGCACTCACTGGCTGAGCGAGGTGAGGACCACACCATGCCAAGGGTCGCAATCCCCTTACCAGTCAGGAAAAAAAAAAAAAAAGTTCATAGACAGGTTTGTATTATTTTCTAATTCTATTTTTCCATGAACTTTTTGAAGTAGCCTTGTATAGTCCAATACCTCAGAAGCCAACCCTCCCACCCCAGGCAATTCTTTCCAACATAAGTCTCTTCCTCTTCCATCTCAAACTTCTACCTGTATTTGTTTTCTAATGCTAGTACCAAATTACCACAAACATAGCAGCTTAAAACGATATACGTTATCTTGCAGCTTCCATGGGTCAGGAGTCTGAGCATAGGTCAGCTGTGTCTTTTGTTTAGGGTCTCACAAGCCTGAAAGAAAGGTGATGGCTGAGCTGCATTCTTTTTCTAGAGCTCAGGTTTTCCTTTCAAACTCATGCGATTGCTGCCAGAATGCAATTCCTTTCAGCTGTAGGACACAGGCACCAACTTTATTGAGGATCTGTTGTATGTGATGAGTCACTTTTCTCTTGCTGATTTCAAAATGCTCTCTTTGGCTTCGGCGAATGACAGTTTGATTATGATGAGTCTAGATTTGGATCTCTGTGTTTATTCTATTTGAAGTTTCTTGAACTTCTTAGTTGCATAGATTAATGGTTTTTTAAGTCAAGTTTGGAAGTTTTTCTTTACCATTATTTCTCCAAATATTCTGTCAATTTCTTTGTCTCATTTCCTTCTGTGACTCATACTATACATATGGTGACATGCTTGGTGTGGTTCCATAGGTCTCTGAGAGAGTTAACTCTTCTTCATTCTTTTTTCTTTTTGTTCCTCAGACTGGAATATCTCAATTGGCTAACATTTCAGTTCTCTGATTCTTTATTCCACCAGCTCAAATCTGATGTTGAGCCCTTCTAGTAAATTTTTCACTACAGTTACTGTATTTTCCTATTCCATAATTTCCATTTGGTTCTTTTCTACTTCCTTATTGATATTCTCTATTTGGTGGCACATGATTCCCATTCATTCTTTATTTCTTTAGACACTGTTTCCTTTATATCTTTGAATGTACTTAAAATAGCTGATTAAAATTTTCTGCCTAGTAAGTGCAGTGTCTTGGTGGCTTCCTCAGGGACAGATTCTATTGCATATTAGGTCATACATTTTTTGTTGTTCATTGAATGTCTGATACATATTTTTATTGAAAGCTGGACATTTTAAGTGATATAGTGTGGCAATTCTTAAATTCAATCTACTTCAAGGTTGATGTTGCTGTCTGTTGTGGTTGTCATTGTTATTATTATTTTTGTTGTTAAATTTGTTCTTTTCTGAACTAATATTGCAAAGTTCTTATTCTTTGTCATATGTGGTCAATGATATCTCTGCTCTGGTAGCTTAGTGGTCAGCTAATGACTGGACAGAGATTTCTTTATTTAGATTTTTGTTTTGTTTTGTTTTATTGTGTGTTTTTGGCGGGGCAGAGATTTCTTTAAATGCCTGGAAATATTAAGTGTCTCAGCCTTTGCTGGGAGGCTGTGTGTACATGTTGGGACACACCTTCAATATTCAAGCATGTAGTTTACCTCTGGCTTAGCCATTACTTCCTTCATTTGTAAGGACTAAGAAATGATAGCCATGGCCTTCTTAGGTCTGTTCTGGACATGAGAACAGGACATATGCACAGCTGCTATGTTAAACAATTTGACAAATACTTTTAGATAAAAGGCTGCTCACACCGAGTGAATTCTGGGTCAAGAAAAATAAGGACAATTTCTGTGATCTGTGAGTAAGGGTTTTTTAGGGAACTGCCAGACAGGTCAAATAATGATCATTCTTTGAGAATGCTGCAGTTGGGGAGGTTCAAACCTGTTCTGCTCATTTTAGTGCTGGTTTTCATCATGATGTGATACTGTTGGTTTTTGAGACTTCCATGGAATTGGGAGTGAGGTATTAAGATAGAGCAAGTTAAAATGCTAGAAGCCTTGGGCCGGCCCGGTAGCGCACTGCTATAGTGCGCTGCTTGGGAAGCGCGGCTGCGCTCCCGCCGAGGGTTCGGATCCCACATACAGACCGGTTCCCGCTCACTGGCTGAGCGAGGCGCGGGAGCAACACCGAGGGTTGCGATCCTGTTGCCAGTCCCGGTCCGGTATGGGGGCGACACTGAGGGTTGCGATCCGTTGCCGGACACGGAAAAAGACAAAAAAAATAAAAAAATAAAATGCTAGAAGCCTTGCTATTCTTATCAAGACTGAGACACTTTTCTTGAATAAATCCTTCTTTTTATACCTCAAATTGTTGCAAGATTTTGGTTAACTTCCAGAGTTTGAAAAGTTGATTTTGATCATTTTTGCCTGTATTATCATTGCTTTAATGGAGGAGCAGATTTTTAAATTTCCTTACTGTACCATTACCACTGCTGTCCTTTTTGCATATCTTGATGAACAAAATATTTTAATTTTATTGTATCCCACTTTATCAATTTTTTCTCTGTGATTTTGAGAAATCCCTCCTTACCATACAATCACGATCTAATACATATTGTAGAATATCACTTTTACCATATTTTGGAGTTCAAGCTAATAATACTTGATAGATTGACATACATTAAAAACTGTTCTAGCATTCTTATCAAATTGATTGGTGTCAGGTGGCAAATCATCTTATCATAATTTATGTACCAAATCAATCTTTTAAAAATTATATATCCTTCTTTTCACTTCAGATCTAAATGTTGTCATTGTGAAACCTGAGGGTACTTAAAGATCATCTTATAAATATATTACAAAATAAATATATTACAGTGGTCTGGTACCCTTAAAATATCCTGCCCTGGGGCCCAGCCTTTTGGTCATTTGTCACATGATAATCTTTTAAAAATTATTACGAGAGAGCATGGTACATCAAAAGTTTGGGGCATTTGTTCCCCAAGATAATTTATATAAATCATAAAAATACGAAAGAGAACAACAATAACAACAACAAAAAACCCATGAAATGTTTGACAGTCTATTTGTTCTATAGGATGAGAATTCTGACAAGTTTTCCTGACAAGTGAGTTTCTTTGAAATATTTGTGTTTAAAGAGTAGAAGAAGCCAATCTCTGAAAAAAAATTGCGATTGGATATCATACTAGCAATCGTTCTCAGTATAAAAGAAGGGCACGATTAAAATCTCCCCAGTGAAGAAATGATCATGCTATGTCCACCAAGCTTGATTATGGATGAACAATATATGTCCCTCAAAAAAAAGCTGGGGGTACTTTGTGAATCATATGTTTAAAACAGTTTAAGATAAAAAATCATAGCTGTAGAGAAATGGGATAAGTGTGGAATTTTCTATATTTTTTGAGTAGAAATTAAAAGGCAACAACATAAGTGTTTGATTGGTTCTTGTCCCTTGGTATACTGAAAGTTGAATCTTATTGGGCTTATTTTAAAAAAACTGTAAATTACAAACAGAGGGAAAAAATGAAAAGAAAACAAACAAACAAAAACCCCACTAAAAACAAAAACAGAAACAGCACAACAACAACAAAAAAGAACTGTAAACTAGACTGAGGCTTGGGAAAATTGTTACTCATGATTTTGACATGAACCAATTTTTTCCAAGCTCAGTCCCTTCCATTTGCTGGTAATATAATTGAAGCCCAAGATTACACCCCTAGTTTGTGAAAAACCCAGAATTAAAACTTAGCTCTGACTTCTGATATAGAGATATTCTCATCTCAGACCTTTTTTTTCCTTTTTTTTGTCTTTTTTCGTGACTGACAACGGATCGCAACCCTCAGTGTCGCGCCCGTACCGGACCAGGACCGGCCACGGGATCGCAACCCTCGGTGTTGCTCCTGCCCCTCGCTCAACCAGTGAGTGGCCGGTCTGTATGTGGGATCCGAACCCTCGGCGGGAGCGCCATCGCACTTCCCAAGCAGCGCACTATAGCAGTGCACCACCGGGCCGGCCCTCAGACCTTCTTTTTAATACCTCAAATAATCACTTGGTAGCCAATGGAAAACCACTCTTGCTATTGCTGGATGTTAGACACAACTCTTCATAGAATTTGGCATAATAATTACTTAAACCATGTAAATGGTTTCTCATTCCTCCTTCTCTGATTACATGTAATGCCTTCTCTTTTGTGTGTGTGTAGAAATAGTGTTCCCTAATCATGGGAAATTTGCATATCATGTTGTACAGTAAGATCCAGGAGTGCCCGTCAGAAAGACCATAGAATACATTAAAATATTGAGATTTGAAGATCCAGAAAGAGACTAAATCTGACCAACAAAACATGTTTGTGATGTTAAGGGACACACGAACTGTAGACATTTTTCTTTCTTATCAGGTAGACTGATGTTATAATTTTTTTCTATAAAAGGAGACTGTTTAAGTTGAGTTACTACTTCTATATATTTTATCTTTACATTTCCAGAGTGATTGAGACACTCCACAATCATAGTTTTTCAGAGTTTTATCTGATTTTAAATTTTACTAAACGATTTCAGGTGATAACAAACAATATTTTAAGGGAGACTCTTCTCTCAATTACATGTGGAAGGAGATATGAACATTAGATAAAAAGCTCCTGTATAAATTTTTATCAATGATATATCACAGAAAGCTAAGGCATTACTCAAAAAATATCTAAATCTCAGCAGAAATTCCCGCTATCCTGTTGATGAAGGCATAAAACCAATTTATTTTATTTTATATTTTAAGAGAAAATAGCCCCTCTGCAGTTTGATGGATTTTTAGAATATAAACTAGCAAATGCTTCCTGACAAGAGCCACCTGCTCGCTCCTTCCCATAGAAGGGTTCCTGGAAGGTCCCCCGCATCCACTCTTCTGTTGTTCATTACATGGCCGGTATACTCATGAGCACTCGTGGAGATCTTCCCCAGCTGGTACTTCCTGTTTTAATTGTCTGGGTCTTTTCCTTTACTAGCCTGGAAGAATTTTATAAGCCTCTTCCAGGGTGGTCAAATGTAACTGTTTTTCCAGCCCCATATTCCCAACTGAACAAGGCCCTCCTTCACCTCCTAACACTGGATGAAAAAACTCTCCATGGTCATTTGTATTAATTCTTTTCACACTTCTTAGCTACAAACACTTTATAATTTCTGTGTCTTGCCCACTCCTCATTCTCTCTTCTTTTTATTCAAAATAGCCAAGAGATAGAATGCCCATCCACAGATTGATGGAAATAAAAGAAAGAAACTGTGGTGTATATACACAATGGAAAACTGGATACTGTACGATATATGCATGTATTGGAGCAATACACTGTATCCTACAGAAATGTGCAAGTAAATGTTAAAATAAAAAAATTGAAAAAGACAAAAATGACAAAAAAAAGAAAATATCATAAGTTGAAAATGCATTTACATCTAACCTACTGAACATCATGGCTTAGCCTAGTTAACCTTAAACATGTCAGAACACTTATATTGGTCTATTGTTGGATGGGCAAAATCATCCAACACAAAGCCTATTTTATAATAAAGTGTTGGATATTTCATGTAATTTATTAAGTAGTGTACTGAAAGTGAGAAAGAGAATGCTTGCATGGGTACTCAACGTATAGTTTCTTCAGAATGTCTATCACTTTTGCACCATCGTAAAGTTGAAAAATCATGTGGAAACTTCTTAAGTCAGCAATCACGTATGTGTGTGTGTGCACGTGTATGTTAAAACCTAAAACATAAAACAAGGGGATTATAAACAGAAGACTACCTATGTTCCACACCAGACATGCTAAACAAAAACACAATTTCCACAAGAAATCTAATCATTTTAAGATTTTAGAAGTTTTAAAATAGGTTTTTCCAAAATATCTGTAAGGTAATAAAGATGGGTCCCAATCATACCACACAGTCTTCCCACAACATCTGCACTCTCCTTGTCTCTTCTACACCTTCCTCTCTATTTCTTCCCCTTTCATCTCAGAGCAGTGAAATGATTCCTCCTTTTCCCTGGGCCCAGATCTTTTTTTTTTTTTTTTTCCTTTTTTTTTTTGTCTTTTTTACTGACCGGCAACGGGATCGCAACCCTCGGTGTTGCGCCTGCACCGCGCTCAGCCAGTGAGCGGGAAACGGTCTCCACATGGGATCCGAACCCTCGGCGGGAGTGCCGCCATGCTCCCAAGTGGCGCACTCTCCAGTGCACCACCGGGCCAGCCCAGGGCCCAGATCTTTTTGCCATACTTGGTATGCTAAGTCTCAGAATTTCTGACTACCTAGGGGCCCATGTGAGCACTTTACCCCCAATACAGTGATCTCTTCTTGAAAGGAATCATTTATTTTCTGCCTCACCAAATTTGTGTTATTTATTATAATACTTAAAAGCCATTTTTCATCATGACTATGACCATGACCTATTCATTCTGGGACTCAACCATCCTATGTTTCTGAGACTCATCTCAGGATATGTATGCTGTTATTACGAAAAATTGTATTACAAACAAAGTCAGCAGTAATTGAGCATCTACAATGTTCCAAACTGTGTATTAGGCTGGCCAGTTAGCTCAGTTGGTTAGGGTGTGGTGGTGATAATACCAAGGTCCAGGGTTTGATCTCTGGTACTAGCCAGCCACCCAAAACCAATCAAACAAAAAAACAATACTTAAAAATAATCAAAACTGTATACTAGTTTTTGATATAGACATAAGTATAAATATGACACAGCTCTTGCCCTTGAACTTGCCATATAATGGAAGAGACACATGTTAAGTGAAGTGGTTCCCCTGCAAAGCAGATTATGACCAGTGCTAAGGCAGAGGTATGAAGGAACAGATAGTGGTGCGGTATTAAGTCTGAGAGGCTGCAGATTATGGAAGCTTCATTGAGAGAGTGATTTCAGCTGGGATTTGAAAGGAGATCAGAGATGTGGCTTAAAATGGCAATTCTTCTTAACAGTGATGTCTTGGTAGTTCTCTCTTAGAGTCCCTCCTTCTTAGGTTTCCTTCAAAGCAATGTCTGAGTCATGGACTTAGGTAAAAGTCGTTTATTTGGGAAATGATCCCAGGAAGCAGGAGTAAAGAAAGTAGAGGGACTGAAACAGGAAAGGAGAAAAGTAAAATGAGAGAGTTATTACTGAGGTTGCTGCAGTAGATAACAGGGGTTCAATTCTCCTATCGCTTAGAAGTGTATAGAATTGACCCTGAATTGTCCACTCAAAAGATGGGAAGCTGGAGAATTTATCTTCTGGTCGCAGTTCCCAATTAGTTGAGGGATATGTCTAAAGTTATTACTTCCCTGGTATTTATGGATGCACTTGTGAGAGGACAAATGGGCTCGTGTTGCAGCAGAGATGGCATTTTGGCAGAAAGCTGGGAGAAAGGAGGGTGTGTTTGAGGAACAGTGTCATTACGAGGCAAGTATGAGCTCCCAAAGAAATGTCCACCAGAGCTTCAACTGAAATCAGGGATGGCAGGAAAGCTCTGACATGGGGCACTGAAGACACCTGTTAGAAGTATAAAAGATGTTCCAAGGTGTTTGGGATTGGAAGAAAGGAGACAGACTGTTACAATATTAAAGTAATAAAGGATGCATCTCTCTGTGTCTTCCAGCCTTTTCTCCCTACCTGGAACACCTGTCCCTCCTCACTTTTCTGCTAATCTCTACACTTTCTTCAAAGTCCAAGTAATAGGCATAGCTTTGAATAGTGCCTGGCACTCAGTAAGTGTTCAATATTATTTGCTGAATAAAGAGCTACTGTATTTATTGTTATCTAAATTTGCAAAGTCATTGAAGTTAATACCCACAAAACCTTGATAGATGTATGCTCGTTCATGTGATCAACAAAGTTAACTGAATGTCAGATATTGTACTGGGTTATAGAAGCTGGGAAGAAATCAATCCCCAAGCATCTTTTGGCAAGGAACTCATTGTCAGTGGGAAGGAAATGAACTCATGCTTTCATGTACTTAATGCCTTCTTATTCTTATATTCCATGGTTCTCCCAGTTAAGTCCTATCAATTCCCAGCCATCTCATCATCCTTTAGTTCCCATACCAAACAGTGAATTTTTTATTTGTCATAGAGTATATGATGCTGTACATTTTCACCTTTAATATTTATCCTTGAATTCTATCTTCAAATGATCTTCTTGAGGGCAACCATTATGGTCTTATGTGTTTTTATATTCTTAGAACAAGGCAAGACACTACAGTGGTACTTTTAATAATATCTATAAGCACATTCCTTTTTCTATTAAAGTACCACAGAAAGAATAAGATGCCATCCTAAGTGAAAGCAGAGTTGGCATCTGAATCATAAACATTGAAGGTAACATCACAGTTTTGCTGAAAAAAGATAAACAATAGCAATGCAAAAGTGCAGACATGGAAAAATGATCTTCTGAAACAATTATTTGGAGGCATTGAATTCAGCAATTTACAGTGGCTGGAAGGAATTATGTTTAGGGAAAGGATGTTCAATAGGTTTGGATATATCTAGACACATCCCATCCTTCAATGTCACTCCCTCAAAACAACAGTCCCTTTAATGCCTCTAGTACAAATGTATAGAACAGCACTGTCCAACTGAAGTGTAATTGGACCCTACACACCCAATTAACGTAGGTAATTTAAATTTTTCTCTTAGAATAAAAACAAAAAAGAACAGAGAACTTAATTTTACTAATATATTTTATTTAACCTGTTGTATCCAAAATATTTTCATTTCCGATTGTAATCAATGTAATATTTTACATTTTTATCGCATTTCATTTTCAAAATCTGGTATTTTATACTTTTGACACATCTCAATTTGGACTAGCTACATTTCAAGGGCTCAATAACCACATGCAGATAGTGGTTACCTTTTAGGCAACACAGGTTCCTAGACTGATTTCTACAACTGTTATTTCTTCTGTGTGTATGTGAGTGTGTTTCTGACATATATGCTTTTACAGCAGTTTCCCTTTAGTCCCTCATTCTGTTTGATGATAAATTTCCAGAATAAAGACCATGGGCCTTCTCTACAATTTACATTCTAATACACATATTATATTTATATATGCTGTTGACATCATGTATAATTTTTTTCCCAGAGAGGGTTCTCAGTAAGTGTTATTTTAATGATAACTGGCTGCATGTACCCATGCAGAAATAAGTGGAGTCTTCTGAAACTAAAAGCAACTAAAAATAAACATATTTTAAAGAGAAACATCTCAAAGAAATGCACACCTGTAAGCCTTCTGGAGAAATCATATTTTTATAAAAATTATATTTTACTTTAATTTTATTTGTTTATTCTGCACTCTTCCTTTCAAAACTCCTTAGAAAAATCATGAATGCTTTAAGGCTTCTTATTTCTTTCCTAATTTCAAGACCTAGACAGAACATGTGAGTTGACATGTAGACTTTTTCATTCTTTCAACTATACTGGGAAATTGTAATTGTGTACTGGATAAGACCAGAGCCTTGGAAAAAAGTTAAACTAGGGATTAAATCCGAAATCTTCATTTATGAGTTGTGTGACTTTGAGCATTTTCGTTTATCTCTATAGACCTTTGAGCATCTTGTTTTCTTTCTCTCTACAAATTTCCTCATTTGTAAAGCTGAGGCATTCTTTATGGGTTTTACTCTTCAAAGTGTCTTAAATCCAATTATTTTTCTCAGACTCTAACACTATCTTAGTCAAGTTGACTGTTGACAACCTAAAACTATACTCTTTCCTGCAGCTATGTGTCCTCACCTACAAAACATTCCTCCATGGTAGCCACAGTTACCAAACACACATCTGTTTTTTTACACTGTCTACTAATGACTTTTTGTTGAGATAGGCACTCATTTTTATTGATGATGGATTTTCATTTTAGCCACCACGAGGTTCCACTGATCTATGTATCACATAAAACCCAATTTGCTTTCTTTCACGGAGATTTTCCTTTCCTCTTGATTACCGTTAGCAGTCTCAAGAGAAGTGAGATTGTTTAAAATTTATCTTGAACTCTCTAACTTTGACTAAAATATTTTTTAAATTTAAAAAATAAGCCAATTTACTTACTCATCATAGAACACCGATTACTATTCCTTTATCAGAAGATAAAGATATTAGAAGGAAGGACTCTAGGTAGACAATGAGGACCAATAATCACATTATTTCTGCTGGTAATGCACAGTAATTGCAAATACACTACAAAGTTTACCTCCTTTGATCTCATTCTTGCTCACTCAACTCATGGCCTCTCTACTGGACACACATTTCATATCCCTCCAAGCTCATCTCTCGTTTTTCTCCAACCGAGTTGCAGTATTTACCCATGTTTTCCATCAATTCTTCCTTAACTGTGTGCTTTTACTCTGACTTCTTTTGTTCTTAAATAGCATCATTTCATGCCCATTTGCCTCATATAAATCCCAATTCAAGTCTTTCATTCATGAAACTATCCCTGAATTAAGCTCTATGACTGTTACTTTACTACCAAGCTCTTGTCACCCATCTCCAAATACTCACTTTAAACAATTTTAACAAACTGAGGGGACAGTCACATTAAGACTACTTTTTAGTCTTTCCATATGCTTATGCTGTCATTCTAAGTAAATGACAAATTTTTTTTTCAAATTATTTTTTATTGGAACATAGTTGATTGTTCATATCTGTGGGGTACAGTATTCAATATCAATACCTGTTTGCAATATTTGATGCTCAAATCAGGATAACAAGTATATTCAATATTATACACTGCAGTCAATTTTTGTGGCCCTTTACCAATTCCTCTCTTACCCTCCTCAGCCCTTTTCTCACCTCTGCTAACCTCAGTTCTGTTCTCTTCTTTTGAAAGTTCACATATTATTGTGATTGTTTTATCTTTCTTTTTTATTTGTTTTTAGCTCCTATTTATAACTGAAGACATGTGGTATTTTTCTTTCTGTGCCTGACTTATTTCACTTAACATAATTTTCTTTAAGTTCATCCTGTTGCTGCAAATGGCAAAATTTCATTCCTTTTTATGGCAGAGTAGTAGTTCCTTTTGTAAATATACCACATTTTCCTTATCCAATCATCCAATTTAAAGGGCTAGAGATTGTCTGTTTTTCCCCTCCCTTCTATTTCTTTCATGATATGAGCAATGTCTTGGAGACTGATCTACTAAGCACAAGAATTTATTATTTAGGAAATAAGTGAATGCATCATAGCTAATATTTTTGGTACCCATTATTTCAGGCATATGGATACCACTTCTTTCTTTCTTTCCTTCCTTCCTTCCTTCCTTCCTTCCTTCCTTCCTTCCTTCCTTCCTTCCTTCCTTCCTTCCTTCCTTCCTCCCTCCCTCCCTCCCTCCCTCTTGTTTTTGCTCATTGTGCTAAATATCTTATCTAATAAAAGAACACATTTCTTTTCATGTAAATCTTGAGGAGAGAATCAGTAATGAATGAATGGCTAATTAAGCAATGATTGAGAAACAGATTTTACCAAAATGGAAAAACATGTGGTAGACAGAATAATGTTCCCCCCTATCCCCCCAAGACAAGCAATCCCAGCCTATGAATATGCTACCTTACATGGTAAAAGAGACTTTGCAGATGTGGTTAAATTAAGGATCTTGAAATGAGGAGACTATCCTGGATTATCTGGATTGGCCCTGTGTATTCACAAGGGCCTTTATAAAAGGGAAGCAGGACTCTACTGAGAGAAGGAGATGTGATGATGGAAGCCCAGATAGGAATGATGCACAACCGTGAGCCAAGGAATGTGGGAAGCCTCTAGAAGCTGGAAAAGGCAAGGAATGAATTATTTTCCAGAGGCTCCAGAAGGGACACAGCTCAACCAACACTGTGACTTTAGTCTAAAGACCCATTTTTTACTTCTGGCCTCTGGAACTGTAAGATAATAAATTCGTGTTGTTTTAGATGACTAAATCAGTGGTATTTTGTTACAGAAGCAATAGGAAATATATATAAAATGTAATGTTTAAATTTTAGGTTTTGATCTATGAAAAAATATTTTTTTTTTCATTTTGACTCATTATTACCACTCCCCAGAGGTATAACTAATCCTTAAAATATAACACACAAAGGGCCGAGCCCATGGCGCACTTGGGAGAGTGTGGCGCTGGGAGCACAGCGACGCTCCCGCTGTGGGTTCAGATCCTATATAGGAATGGCCGGTGCGCTCACTGGCTGAGTGTGGTGTGGGCGACACCACACCAAGGGTTGTGATCCCCTTACCGGTCATGAAAAAGACACACACACACAACATATATATATATATATATATAAAACACACAAATATACATATAAGTTTATAAAATACATATATATTTTTTGACACAAATGATATCAAATAATTTTTAATGCTTCACAATTTCCTTTTTTTAAACTTCAGAATATATTTTAGAACTTTTTTCAGTGGATTTTATTTTTATTTTATTTTATTTTTATTGTAACATGGTTGATTGTGCATATCTTTAGGGTACAGAATTAATATAATTACCTGTGTGTAATATGTGATGTTCAAATAAGGATAATTAGTATATTCAACATTATATAATAAAATCATTTTTTTGTGGCCCTTTACCGATTTCTACCTTAATCCCCCTCTGACTCCTCCTTTGCCACCTCTGGTAACCTCAGTTTTGTTCCCTCCTTTTGAAAGTTCAATATATTATTAGCTCCTGCTTATGAGTGAGGACATGAAATATTTCTTTTTGTGTGTGTGTGCCTGGCTTATTTCACTTAATAAGATTTTTCTCTAAGTTCATCCATGTTGCTGTGAATGATAGTATTTCATTCTTTTTTAGGCAGAGTAGTATTACAATATGTATATACACCACATTTTCCTTATCCAGCGGTTTGACAATAGATATTTAGGTTGGTTCCAAATCTTTGCTATTGTAAATAAAGCTGCAATAAACATGGGAGTGTAGGTATCCCTTTGAAATAATGCTTTCCATTCCTTTGGGTATATACCCAGCAGTGGGATTGCTGGATTGTATGGCAGCTCTATCTGTAGGTGTCTGAGGAAACTCCATACAGTTTTCAATTATAGCTGCACTTATTTACAGTCCTGCCAGCAGTGTAGGAGGGTTCACCTTTCTCCATATTCTCAACAGCATTTATTATTTTCCATCTTTTTGATAATAGCCAGTCTAACTGGAGTGAGATATCTAAATGTGGTTTTGATTTGCATTTCCCAATTGATTAGTGATGTTGAACATTTTTTCATGAATCTGTTGGCCATTGTATATCTTTCTTTGAGAAATGCCTATCCAGCTCCTTTTCCCATTTTTAAATTGGATTTTGTTGTTGTTGTCGTTGCTGCTGTTGTTGTTTTTACTGTTAAGTTGTTTGGGTTTTTTGTATATTCTGGATATGAATCCTTTGTTGAATGCATAGTTTGCAAATATTTTCTCCTATGGTGTAGGTTGTCTTTTCACTCTGTTAATTATTTCTTTTGTTGTGCAGAAACGTTTTAGTTTTATGTAATCCATTTGTTTATTTTTTCGTTATGTTGCCTGTGCTTTGAGGGTTATATTCACAACGTCTTTGGCCAGTCCAACTTCCTGAAGTGTTTCCCCTATGTTTTCTTTTAGGAGTTTTATAGTTCCAGGTCTTATATTTAAGTCTTTAATCTATTTAGAGTTGATTTTAGCATATGGTGAGAGGTATGGGTCTAGTTTCACTCTTCTGCATATATATGCCCAGTTTTCCCAGAACCATTTATTGAAGAGGTGGTCTTTTCCCCAATGTATATTCCTGTTGTCATTGTCAAAGATCAGTTCGCTGTAAGCATGTGGGTTTATTTCTGAGCTCTCTATTCTGTTCCATTGGCCTAAATGTCTGTTTTTATGCCAGTACCATGCTGTTTTGGTTACTATAACTTTGTAGTGTAATTTAAACTTGGGTAGTGTTATGCCTCTGGCTTTTCTTTTTTCTTTTTTTTTCTCAGGATTGCTTTGGCTACTCATAGTCTTTTGTTGTTCCATATGAATGGTAGGATTTTTTTTTTCTATTTCTGTGAAGAAACAGTAATCAGCAGTCTCCCAACAAAAAAGAAAGCCCAGGACCAGTTGGCTTTACTGCTGAATTCTACCAAACCTTTAAAGAAGAATTAATACCAATTTTCTTCAAACTATACCAAAAGTAGAAACAGAGGCCACTCTCAAACTCATTATATGAGGCCAATACCACCTTGATATGAAAACCAGACAATTACAACAAAAAAAGAAAACTATATGCAAATATCTCTGATGAACATAGATGCAAAAATCTTCAACAAAATATTAGCAAATAGAATATAGCAACTCATCAAGAAAATTATACACAATATAATTCATCCCAGGGATGAAAGTGGGATTCGTCCCAGTGATACAAGGATGGTTAAAAATATGCAAGTCCATAAATGTAATACACCACATCAACAAAATCAATGACAAAATCCATATGATTATCCCAATAGATGGAGAAAAATCATTTGACAAATTCAACATTCCTTCATGATAAAGAATCTCAGCAAATTAAGTATAGAAGGAAAATTTCTTAACACCAAAAAGCCATATATAACAAACCCACCAACAACCCATCCTGAATGGGGAAAAGTTCAAAGCATTTCCCTTAAGAATGGGAACAAGACAAGGATGCCCACTCTCACCTCTGCTACTTAACAGAGTAGTGGAATTAGTAGCCTGAGCAATCAGGCAAGAGAAAGAAATAAATGGCATCCAAAATGGGAAAGGGGAAGTCAAACTGTCCCAGTTTGCAGATAATATGATCTTAGATATAGAAAAGCCTAAAGACACTACCAAAAAAACTCTTAGAGTTAATAAATAATTTCAGTAAAATTATAGAATACAAAATCAACTTGTAAAAATCTGCAGTGCTTACTCCAACAACAACCTAGCAGAAAAAGAAATAAAGGAAGCTAGCCCATTTACAATAGTCACTAAAATAAATAAACAAACAAATAAATAAATAAATAAATAAAATACCTAGGAATTAATTTAACCCAGGAGGTGAAAGATCTCTACAATGAGAACTACAAATCACTGTTGAAAGAAATTAAAGAGGAACAAAAAGATGGAAAGACATTCCATGCATTTGGATTTAAAAAATTAACTGTGTGATAATGTTCATATTACCCAAAGTGATATACAGATTCAATGCAATCCCCTTCAAAATACGAATGAAATTTTTTCGCAAAAATAGAATAAACCCAGTTTTGAATGACACCATAGCCCAGCCTCTTTGTATCTTTCCTCAAGTGTCCCAAATTGATATATATTATGGCTTATCTATCAAATAAGCCAAAGAGGTTATTTCTTAAAGTGTAGCAAAATATATTCACTAAATACTGAAGAATTGAGATGTTGGAGTCAGACAGACATTTGATCCTGGGAGTGTGTGTGGGAATGCATCTGCATTTTATATTTCTGAGCTTCCATGAAAATGTTGTAATTGCTTGTATCTAACTTCCCATCAACCTACAATTTTCTATTCTTTTGCTTATTTCTTTCCCTTTTCCCCTCATCTCTTTCTCTCTCGGAATCTGTCTTTTTGTTATCAGCATATCTTTACTGTTGTTGCTGACCACATTTTCTTGCTAGTAAGAACCAGATTGAGAAGCATATATAGCCCTTACCTTTTCTTTCCATTTTGATATTTGCTATATAATCGTCAGCATTTTATAATGATATATTGTATGCTAAATTGGTCAGATGATACTTTGGCAATATCTGTATCTGTAGGATAAATGTAATAAGAACCATATAGTAAAATGTAGGTTAAAACAAATATATGTAAAGAAAGGTAAATAGATTTCTTCTGAATCAAATGTCCTCTTTCAATATTGCGACTTTTAAAAGGAATTTTGTAAAACAGAATGTTCCATCTTTGCCTTACTCTGTGGGATAGAATCGATCCTTACAAAATATATCTTTTTTTATTGAAACATAATTGATTATACATATCTGTGGGGTAGAGAGTTGATATCAATACCTGTGTATAATAGGTGATGATCAAATCAGTACAATTAGTATATTCCTCATTACAAAACATAATCATTCTTTGTGACCATTAGTCAATTTCTATTTCCCCTCCCCTCTCCTTTTGCCACCTGTAGTAACCACAGTTCTGTCCCCTCCTTTTGAAAGTTCAGCAGATTATTCTGATTGTTGTTTCTTTCTTTCTTTTTTACTTTGTTTCTTATTTATATGGTTTTTTTTGAGGGGGGGCTCCCACTTATGAGTGAGGACATGGTATTTCTCTTTCTGTGCCTGTTTTATTTCACTTAACATAATTTTCTCCGTGCTCATTCATTCCGCTGAATTCGAATGTCGGAATTTCATTCCTTTTATGACTGAGCAGTATTCCATTGGGTATATACACCACATTTTCGTTATCCAGTTTTCCACTGGTGGACATTTAGGTTGGTTTCTTATCTTGGCTACTGTAAATAGAGTTATGATAAACATGAGAGTGCAGGTATCCCTTTGACATGATGATTTTCATTCTTTTGGGTATATATACCCAGTAACATCTGACAAGGGATTAATATCCAGAATATACAAGGAACTTAAACAATTTAACAATAAAAAAAGTAACCTGATTAAAAAATGGTCAAAGGAGCTGAATACATATTTCTTAAAGGAAGATATGCAAAGGGGCAATAGATACAGGAAAAAAATGCTCAATATCACTAATCATCAGGGAATGCAAATCAAAACCACACTGAGATATCGTCTCACCCCAGTTTGACTGGCTATTTATTATTAAAAAGAGAGCAACAAATGTTGGTGAGGATGCAGAGAAAAGCAAACCCTCCTACACTGTAGGTGGGACTGTAAATTAGTGCAGCCATTATGAAAAACAGTATGGAGATTTCTCAGACGACTACAGATAGAACTGCCATACGATCAAAATACATCTTGTTGTGTAATCTTGTTTGATGTAAAGTTACTGATTATCAGCGGTCAGATGTATCTTTGTGAAATACCAAGGTGGTCCGTTGATTAGACAAACTTGTCTCCTAACAGGCCCTTCTCCTCAAACAACTCTTCCTGCCCTCACACCAAACAACTTCCCTCTGTCATTTTCCTTTGTGTTGTAATTGCAAAGGCATGAACTCTGGTTTCAGACATATCTGGATTTAATCCTTCTGACACTGTTTGGATGATCTTAGACTATTTATTCAACCCTGCTAAGCCTCAGTTTTCACTTAAGTAACCCAGGGACTTTATCCTCGCCTATATTAGACAACCCAAACTTCCAGTAATTGTGGGGAGGAGAGATAAAATGTCTCTGAATTTGAAGAAGTTGCTTTTAGACATCTTTTATGCAAAACACATCATTGAACTGTGTCTAAAATATGGCCAGATAAGGACTGTACTATTGCTTTGCTGTTTTAAGCCAAGCTGTACTCATGGTCGTGTGTATATCCATACTTTCCTTCTTCCCCTCCTCCCATCCTGATCTCGTACAAAATGCATGTAAAGACTATAATACAGAGAACTATCCCTCAATTAGCTCATTATCTATTATACTGATTTTTTATTGCCAGCTATTATTAAATCCACCTCATCTGTAAGACTAGCCTTCAATAAAGAGCCAATCTGTATACTTTAAGGGACCACCATTTGGGAAAAAAATGTGCTGTAATTTCACTTGGCCTGCCACACATATTCTTTCACATTCCAGATCTTATATCTTCTCTACCTCTTGGGGGTAGCATCTTTCTCTTAGGATGCTTCTTTCTCTTTTCTTTTAAAATAAAAACTGAACTTATGGTGCATGAACAAAACTAAAAAGAGTCCAATATTTAAGTTGTGGACATCTATATAAATATGTCAATGATTACAAGCCTCATTTATTATGAATTATTTCATAGATGTGGGCAAAGGGAAATTTTTAAGGTAATGCAGAAGCATACGGAAAACAGATGCTGAACAGTCAGGATTTCTGGGTCCCGATAAAAGCTTGTGAATGATTAACTACAGTCACCTGTCCATGAACCTAGAATGAAGATAATGAGAGTAAGAATCAATACTTATCATGTGTTTAGTGTGTGCCAGATATTGGGTCACACACTTAAGTGTGTTTGATCCTCACAGAGGTTCTGGAATGTAGGCATCTTGATCATTATATCCCCAATTTGTGGGTGGGTAAATTGAGACTCAGGTTCTATAATTTTGTCACAGTCACAAAGATGGTGGAGGTGGGATTCAAATGCTAAAGCACATAACTGCCTATAATGCTGGATTTAAAAGGAAAAAGAGAAAATGTGTAAAAAGAGAGTAAGAGAGGACAGGAACCTTAACAGCAACATTTTTTATTTTTCTTCAGAATGGGACCTAGTTCAGTTTGAGAGGTTTCTATGACAAATGTGATGGCAATTATAAGAACAAAGGCAATGTGGGATTAAGAAGAATGATTTAATAGAGGAACTGGGATTTAGCAACCTCAAGAAACTGGTCACATCTTATAAATAATAGGATAGAGCGTTTACCACAAAGCCATATCAAACAACAGAAAGGAACCTAAAGAACTGTGAACTAGGATGTGAAGGAGCAGGGGAGGGTGAGTAATTTCAGGAGAGGCAAACACATGGAGCCACCTGCAGATAAGGAGAATGTCAATGATTAGAGCTGATTCTATCGTGTATTAGAGAAAGTCCTCGCTCTTTCCAGCAGGAGGGATACAACAGAGCCAGCTCTTGATTAGTCAGGGAGTGATGACGTCTTTAGTGTTTCATCCAGGTCTCTGTTGTGCTTTGTCCCTTTTGTTACTTATTTTCTTTGCCCTTCTTCTAACAAAGGATCTGACAAAAAAGGAAAATCCAAGTTGCAAGATAATTGCCTTTTAGAAAGTACACATAATTGTTAGCTGAGCCCAGAACCCATTTCACCTACCTATCATGAGTGAGAGGTGGGGATGTGAGATGGGAATTTGAAATGTACACTTAATACAATTCAGATTCATAAAAATAAGAAGGAGAAGAAAAGAAAGAAAAAAGTATCATTTGCACTTCTCTATATCCAAAATAAATTTCTTAAATCTCCCTTCACCATATACTAAAATCAACTCAAAATAGATTAAAGAATTAAATATACATCCTGAAACAATGAAACTTCTTAAAGAAAACATAGGAAAAACACTTCAGGAAGTAGGACTGGACACAGACTTCATGAATATGACCCCAAAAGCGCAGGCAGCCAAAGGAAAAATAAACAAATGGGATTATATCAAACTAAAAAGCTTCTGCACAGCAAAAGAAATACATGAGCAGAGTTAAAAGACAACCAACAGAGTGGGAGAAAATGTTTGCAAAATATACATCTGACAAAGGATTAATATCCAGAATATGCAAGGAACTGAAACAACTTTACAACAACAACAACAACAACAAACAAGAAACCCAATTAAAAAATAGGCAAAAGAGCTAAATAGGCATTTCTCAAAGGAAGATATATGAATGACCAACAGACACATGAAAAAATGCTCAGCATCACTCAGCATCCGGGAAATGCAAATCAAAACCACACTGAGATACCTCACCCCAGTTAGGATGGCTAATATCCAAAAGACTGTGAACGATAAATGCTGGCGAGGTTGCAGAGAAAAAAGAACTCACATACATTGTTGGTGGGACTGCAAAGTGGTGCAGCCTCTATGGAAA